>NC_060127.1:240934089-241234089 GCF_021461395.2 Schistocerca americana
GTCAGTCTTCTTGTACTTAAGTCGGCATTGTGCCTTTTGCATTTAATTCCGATGCAATATCTGTGTTTCTTCGTCAATAAGAAGGTCAGAGGGATACAGTATACCTGAAGTGATGCATAGGAATTTATAACTAGTGTCACAGGAATGGTTCAAAACAATGACAGTAAGAAGAGATAGTTTTCTTGTACTTAAGTCGGCATTGTGCCTTTTGTATTTAATTCCCATGCAAATTCTGTGTTTCATCGTCAATAAGAAGGTCTGAGGGATACAGTAAACCTGTGGTGAAGCATCGGAATCTATAACTAGTGTCACATGAATGGTTCAAATCATAGACAGTAAGAAGAGTCAGTTTTCTTGTACTTAAGTCGGCAATGTGCCTTTTGTATTTAATTCCGATGCAATTTCTGTGTTTCATCGTCAATAAGAAGGTCAGAGGGATACAGTTAACCTGAAGTGAAGCATCGGAATCTATATCTAGTGTCACAGGAATGGTTCAAAACATAGAAAGTAGGAAGAGTTAGTTTTCTTGTACTTAAGTCGGCAGTGTGCTTTTGTATTTAATTCCCATGCAATTTCTGTGTTTCATCGTCAATAAGAAGGTCTGAGGGATACAGTAAAAATGAGGTGAAGCATCGGAATCTATAACTTGTGTCACATGAATGGTTCAAATCATAGACAGTAAGAAGAGTCAGTTTTCTTGTACTTAAGTCGGCAATGTGCCTTTTGTATTTAATTCCGATGCAATTTCTGTGTTTCATCGTCAACAAGAAGGTCAGAGGGATACAGTAAACCTGATGTGAAGCATCGGAATCTATAACTAGTGTCACAGGAATGGATCAAAGCATAGACTGAAAGAAGAGTGAGTTATCTTGTACTTAAGTCGGCATTGTGCCTTTTGGATTTAACTCCGATGCAATTTCTGTGTTTCATCGTCAATAAGAAGGCAGAGGGTTACAGTAAACCTGAAGTGAAACATCGGAATCTAAAACTAGTGTCACATGAATGGTTCAAACATAGACAGTAAGAAGAGTCAGTTTTCTTGTACTTAAGTCGGCATTGTGCCTTTTGTATTTAATTCCGATGCAATTTCTTTGTTTCATCGTCAATAAGAAGGTCAGAGGGATACAGTAAACCTGAAGTGAAGCATCGGAATCTATAACTAGTGTCACAGGAATGGTTCAAACATAGACAGTAAGAAGAGTCAGTTTTCTTGTACTTAAGTCGGCATTGTGCCTTTTGTATATAATTCCGATGCAATTTCTGTGTTTCATCGTCAATAAGAAGGTCAGAGGGATACAGTAAAACTGAAGTGAAGCATCGGAATCTATAACTAGTGTCACATGAATGGTTCAAACATAGACAGTAAGAAGAGTCAGTTTTCTTGTACATAAGTCGGCATTGTGCCTTTTGTATTTAATTCCGTTGCAATTTCTGTGTTTCATCGTCAATATGAAGGTCAGATGGATACAGTAAACCTGAAGTGAAGCATCGGAATCTATAATTAGTGTCACATGAATGGATCAAAACATAGAGAGTAAGAAGAGTCAGTTTTCTTGTACTTAAGTCGACATTGTGCATTTTGTATTTAATTCCGATGCAATTTCTGTGTTTCATCGTCAATAAGAAGGACAGAGGGATACAGTAACCTTGAAGTGAAGCATCGAAATCTATAACTAGTGTCACAGGAATGGTTCAAATCATAGCCCGTAAGAAGAGTCAGTTTTCTTGTACTTAAGTCGGCATTGTGCCTTTTGTATATGATACCGATGCAATTTCTGTGTTTCATCGTCAATAAGAACGTCAGAGGGATACAGTAAACCTGAAGTGAAGCATCGGAATCTATAACTAGGGTCACAGGAATGGTTCAAAACATAGACAGTAAGAAGAGTCAGTCTTATTGTACTTAAGACGGCATTGTGTCTTTTGTATTTAATTCCGATGCAATATCTGTGTTTCATCGTCAATACGAAGGTCGGAGGGATACAGTAACCTGAAGTGAAGCATCGGAATCTATAACTGGTGTCACAGGAATGGTTCAAATCATAGACTGTAAGAAGGGTCAGTCTTCTTGTACTTAAGTCGGCATTGTGCCTTTTGCATTTAATTCCGATGCAATATCTGTGTTTCTTCGTCAATAAGAAGGTCAGAGGGATACAGTAAACATGAGGTGAAGCATCGGAATCTATAACTAGTGTCACAGGAATGGTTCAAAACAAAGACAGTAAGAAGAGATAGTTTTCTTGTACTTAAGTCGGCATTGTGCCTTTTGTATTTAATTCCGATGCAATATCTGTGTTTCTTCGTCAATACGAAGGTCAGAGTGATACAGTAAACCTGAAGTGAAGCCTCGGAATCTATAACTAGTGTCACAGAAATGGTTCAAAACATAGACAGTAAGAAGAGCCAGTCCTCTTGTACTTGAGTCGGCATTGTGCCTTTTGTATTTAATTCCGATGTTATATCTGTGTTTCATCGTCAATAAGAAGGTCAGAGGGATTCAGTAAACCTCAAGTGAAGCATCGGAATCTATAACTAGTGACACAGGAATGGTTCAATACATAGACAGTAAGAAGAGTCAGTTTTCTTGAACTTAAGTCGGCATTGTTCATTTTGTATTTAATTCCGATGCAATTTCTGTGTTTCATCGTCAATAAGAAGGTCAGAGGGATACAGTTAACCTGAAGTGAAGCATCGGAATCTATAACTAGTGTCACAGGAAATTTCAAACATAGACAGTAAGAAGAGTCAGTTTTCTTGTACTTAAGTCGGCATTGTGCCTTTTGGATATAACTCAGATGCAATATCTGTGTTTCATCGTCAATAAGAAGGTCAGAGGGTTACAGTAAGCCTGAAGTGAAGCATCGGAATCTATAACTAGTGTCACATGAATGGTTCAAATCATAGACAGTAAGAAGAGTCAGTTTTCTTGTACTTAAGTCGGCATTGTGCCTTTTGTATTTAATTCCGATGCAATTTCTGTGTTTCATCGTCAATAAGAAGGTCAGAGGGATACAGTAAACCTGAAGTGAAGCATCGGAATCTATAACTAGTGTCACATGAATGGTTCAAAGCATAGACAGTGAGAAGAGTCACTCTTCTTGTACTTAAGTCGGCATTGTGCCTTTGTATTTAATTACGATGCAATTTCTGTGTTTCATCGTCAATAAGAAGGTCAGAGGGATACAGTAAACCTGAAGTGAAGCATCGGAATCTATAACTAGTGTCACAGGAATGGATCAAAGCATAGACTGAAAGAAGAGTGAGTTATCTTCTACTTAAGTCGGCATTGTGCCTTTTGTATTTATTTCCGAAGCAATTTCTGTGATTCATCGTCAATGAGAAGGTCAGAGTGATACAGTAAAACTGAAGTGAAGCATCGGAATCTATAACTAGTGTCACATGAATGGTTCAAACATAGACAGTAAGAAGAGTCAGTTTTCTTGTACGTAAGTCGGCATTGTGACTTTTGTATTCAATTCCGTTGCAATTTCTGTGTTTCATCGTCAATAAGAAGGACAGAGGGATACAGTAACCTTGAAGTGAAGCATCGGAATCTATAACTAGTGTCACAGGAATGGTTCAAATCATAGCCCGTAAGAGGAGTCAGTTTTCTTGTACTTAAGTCTGCATTGTGCCTTTTGTATTTAATTCCGATGCAATTTCTGTCTTTCATCGTCACTACAGAGGTCAGAGGGATACAGTAAACCTGAGGTGAAGCATCGGAATCTATAACTAGTGTCACATCAATTGTTCAAAATATAGACAGTAAGAAGAGTCAGTCTTCTTGTACTTAAGTCGGCAATGTGCCTTTTGTATATACTTCCGATGTAATTACTGTGTTTCATCGTCAATATGAAGCTCAGAGGGATACAGTAAACCTGAAGTGAAGTATAGGACTCTATAATTAGTGTCACAGGAATGGTTCAAAAACATAGACAGTAAGAAGAGTCAGTTTTCTTGTACTTAAGTCGGCATTGTGCCTTTTGTATTTAATTCCGATGCAATTTCTGTGTTTCATCGTCATTAAGAACGTCAGAGGGATACAGTAAACCTGAAGGGAAGCATAGGAATTTATAACTAGTGTCACAGGAATGGTTCAAAACATTGACAGTAAGAAGAATCAGTTTTCTTGTACTTAAGTAGGCATTGTGCCTTTTGTATTAACTTCCGATGCAATTTCTGTGTTTCATCGTCAATAAGAAGGCCAGAGGGATACAGTAAACCTGAAGAGAAGCATCGGAATCTATAACAGGTGTCACAGGAATGGTTCAAAACATAGACAGTAAGAAGGGTCAGTCTTCTTGAACTTAAGTCGGCATTGTGCCTTTTATATTTAATTCCGATGCAATATCTGTGTTTCTTCGTCAATACGAAGGTCAGAGTGATACAGTAAACCTGAAGTGAAGCATCGGAATCTCTAACTAGTGTCACAGAAATAGTTCAAAACATAGACAGTAAGAAGAGCCAGTCCTCTTGTACTTGAGTCGGCATTGTGCCTTTTGTATTTATTTCCGATGTTATATCAGTGTTACATTGTCAATAACTAGGTCAGAGGGATTCAGTAAACCTGAAGTGAAGCATCGGAATCTATAACTAGTGTCACAGGAATGGTTCAATACATAGACAGTAAGAAGACTCAGTCTACTTGTACTTAAGACGGCATTGTGACTTTTGTATTTAATTAAGACGCAATTTCTGTGTTTCATCGTCAATATGAAGGTCCGAGGGATACAGTAAACCTGAAGTGAAGCATCGAAATCTATAACTAGTGTCACAGGAATGGTTCAAAGCATAGACAGTAAGAAGAGTCAGTTATCTTGTAGTTAAGTCGGCATTGTGCCTTTGTATTTAATTACGATGCAATTTCTGTGTTTCATCGTCAACAAGAAGGTCAGAGGGATACAGTAAACCTGAAGTGAAGCATCGGAATCTATAACTAGTGTCACAGGAATGGATCAAAGCATAGACTGAAAGAAGAGTGAGTTATCTTGTACTTAAGTCGGCATTGTGCCTTTTGTATTTAGCTCCGAAGCAATTTCTGTGATTCATCGTCAATAAGAAGGTCAGAGGGATACAGTACACATGGAGTAAAGCATCGGAATCTGTAACTAGTGTCACATGAATGGTTTAAAACAAAGACAGTTAGAAGAGTCAGTTTTCTTGTACTTAAGTAGGCATTGTGCCTTTTGTATATAATACCGATGCATTTTCTGTGTTTCATCGTCAATAAGAACGTCAGAGGGATACATTAAACCTGAAGTGAAGCATCGGAATATATAACTAGTGTCACAGGAATGGTTCAAAACATAGACAGTAAGAAGAGTCAGTCTTATTGTACTTAAGTCGGCATTGTGCCTTTTGTATTTAATTCCGATGCAATATCTGTGTTTCATCGTCAATACGATGGTCAGAGGGATACAGTAACCTGAAGTGAAGCATCGAAATCTATAACTGGTGCCACAGGAATGGTTCAAAACATAGGCAGTAAGAAGGGTCAGTCTTCTTGTACTTAAGTCGGCATTGTGCCTTTTGTATTTAATTCCGATGCAATATCTGTGTTTCTTCGTCAATAAGAAAGTCAGAGGGATACAGTAAACTTGAAGTGATGCATAGGAATTTATAACTAGTGTCCCAGGAATTGTTCAAAACATTGACAGTAAGAAGAATCAGTTTTCTTGTACTTAAGTAGGCATTGTGCCTTTTGTATTTACTTCCGATGCAATTTCTGTGTTTCATCGTCAATAAGAAGGCCAGAGGGATACAGTATACCTGAAGTGAAGCATCGGAATCTATAATTAGTGTCACAGAAATGGTTCAAAACATAGACAGTAAGAAGAGCCAGTCGTCTTGTACTTGAGTCGGCATTGTGCCTTTTGTATTTAATTCCGAAGTTATATCTGTGTTTCATCGTCAATAAGAACGTCAGAGGGATACAGTAAACCTGAAGTGAAGCATCGGAATCTATAACTAGTGTCACAGGAATGGTTCAAAACATAGACAGTAGGAAGAGTCAGTTTTCTTGTACTTAAGTCGGCGTTGTGCCTTTTGTATTTAATTCCGATGCAATTTCTGTATTTCATCGTCAATAAGAAGGTCAGAGGGATACAGTAAACCTGAAGTGAAGCATCGTGATCTATAACTAGTGTCACATGAATGGTTCAAATTATAGACAGTAAGAAGAGTCAGATTTCTTGTACTTAAGTCGGCATTGTGCCTTTTGTATATAATTCCGATTCAATTTCTGTGTTTCATCGTCAATAAGAAGGTCAGAGGGATACAGTAAACCTGAAGTGAAGCTTTGGAATCTATAACTAGTGTCACATGAATGGTTCAAAACATATACAGGAAGAAGAGTCAGTTATCTTGTACTTAAGTCGGTATTGTGCCTTTTGTATATAATTCCGATGCAATTTCTGAGTTTCATCGTCAATAAGAAGGTCAGAGGGATACAGTAAACCTGAAGTGAAGCATCGGAATCTATAACTAGTGTCACAGGAATGGTTCAAACATAGACAGTAGGAAGTTTCAGTTTTCTTGTACTTAAGTCGGCGTTGTGCCTTTTGTATTTAATTCCGATGCAATTTCTGTATTTCATCGTCAATAAGAAGGTCAGAGGGATACAGTAAACCTGAAGTGAAGCATCGGGATCTATAACTAGTGTCACATGAATGGTTCAAATTATAGACAGGAAGAAGAGTCAGATTTCTTGTACTTAAGTCGGCATTGTGCCTTTTGTATTTAATTCCGATTCAATTTCTGTGTTTCATCGTCAATAAGAAGGTCAGAGGGATACAGTAAACCTGAAGTGAAGCATCGGAATCTATAACTAGTGTCACATGAATGGTTCAAAACATAGACAGTAAGAAGAGTCAGTTATCTTGTACTTAAGTCGGTATTGTGCCTTTTGTATATAATTCCGATGCAATTTCTGTGTTTCATCGTCAATAAGAAGGTCAGAGGGATACAGTAAACCTGAAGTGAAGCATTGGAATCTATAACTAGTGTCACAGGAATAGTTCAAAACATAGACAGTAAGAAGAGTCAGTTTTCTTCTACTTAAGTCGGCATTGTTCCTTTACTATTTAATTCCGATGCAATTTCTATGTATCATCGTCAATAAGAAGGTCAGAGGGATACTGTAAACCTGAAGTGAATCGTCGGAATCAATAACTAGTGTCACAGGAGCGGATCAAAGCATTGACAGTAAGAAGAGTCAGTTTTCTTGTACTTAAGTCGCCATTGTGCCTTTTGTAATTAATTCCGAAGCAATTTCTGTGATTCATCGTCAATACAAAGGTCAGAGGGATACAGTAAACCTGAGGTGAAGCATCGGAATCTATAACTAGTGTCACATGAATGGTTTAAATCATAGACAGTAAGAAGAGTCAGTTTTCTTGTACTTAAGTCGGCATTGTGCCTTTTGGATTTAACTCCGATGCAATTTCTTTGCTTCATCGTCAATAAGAAGGTCAGAGGGATACAGTAAACCTGAAGTGAAGCATCGGAATCTATAATTAGTGTCACATGAATGGTTCAAAACATAGAGAGTAAGAAGAGTCAGTTCTCTTGTACTTAAGTCGACATTGTGCGTTTTGTATTTAATTCCGATGCAATTTCTGTGTTTCATCGTCAATAAGAAGGTCAGAGGGATACAGTAAACCTGAAGTGAAGCATCGGAAACTATAACTAGTGTCACAAGAATGGTTCAAATCATAGACAGTAAGAAGAGTCAGTTTTCTTTTACTTTAGTCTGCATTGTGCCTTTTGTATTTAATTCCGATGTCTTTCTGTGTTTCATCGTCAATACAAAGGTCAGAGGGATACAGTAAACCTGAGGTGAAGCATCGGAATCTATACCTAGTGTCACATCATTTGTTCAAAATATAGACAGTAAGAAGAATCAGGCTTCTTGTACTTAAGTCGGCAATGTGCCTTTTGTATATACTTCCGATGTAATTACTGTGTTTCATCGTCAATAAGAAGCTCAGAGGGATACAGTAAACCTGAAGCGAAGTATAGGAATCTATAAGTAGTGTCACAGGAATTGTTCAAAACATAGACAGTAAGAAGAGTCAGTTTTCTTGTACTTAAGTCGGCATTGTGCCATTTGTATTTAATTCCGATGCAATTTCCGTGTTTCATCGTCAATAAGAAGGTCAGAGGGATACAGTAAACCTGAAGTGAAGCATCGGAATCTATAACTACTGTCACAGGAATGGTTCAAAACATAGACAGTAAGAAGAGTCAGTCTTTTTGTACTTAAATCGGCATTGTGCCTTTTGTATTTAATTCCGATGCAATATCTGTGTTTCATCATCAATACGAAGGTCAGAGGGATACAGTAAACCTGAAGTGAAGCATCGGAATCTATAACTGGTGTCACAGGAATAGTTCAAAGCATAGACACTAAGAAGGGTCAGTCTTCTTGTACTTAAGTCGGCATTGTGCATTTGTATTTAATTCCGATGCAATATCTGTGTTTCTTCGTCAATAAGAAGGTCAGAGGGATACAGTAAACCTGAGGTGAAGTATAGGACTCTATAATTAGTGTCACAGGAATGGTTCAAAAACATAGACAGTAAGACGAGTCAGTTTTCTTGTACTTAAGTAGGCATTGTGCCTTTTCTATATACTTCCGATGCAATTTCTGTGTTTCATCGTCAATAAGAAGGTCAGAGGGATACAGTAAACCTGAAGTGAAGCATAGGAATTTATAACTAGTGTCACAGGAATGGTTCAAAAACATAGACAGTAAGAAGAGTCAGTTTTCTTGTACTTAAGTCGGCATTGTGCCTTTTGTATTTAATTCCGATGCAATTTCTGTGTTTCATCGTCAATAAGAACGTCAGAGGGATACAGTAAACCTGAAGTGAAGCATAGGAACTTATAACTAGTGTCACAGGAATGGTTCAAAACATTGACAGTAAGAAGAATCAGTTTTCTTGTACTTAAGTAGGCATTGTGCCTTTTGTATTAACTTCCGATGCAATTTCTGTGTTTCATCGTCAATAAGAAGCTCAGAGGGATACAGTAAACCTGAAGTGAAGCATCGGAATCTATAACAGGTGTCACAGGAATGGTTCAAAACATAGACAGTAAGAAGAGTCAGTCTTTTTGTACTTAAATCGGCATTGTGCCTTTTGTATTTAATTCCGATGCAATATCTGTGTTTCATCATCAATACGAAGGTCAGAGGGATACAGTAAACCTGAAGTGAAGCATCGGAATCTATAACTGGTGTCACAGGAATAGTTCAAAGCATAGACACTAAGAAGGGTCAGTCTTCTTGTACTTAAGTCGGCATTGTGCATTTGTATTTAATTCCGATGCAATATCTGTGTTTCTTCGTCAATAAGAAGGTCAGAGGGATACAGTAAACCTGAAGTGAAGTATAGGACTCTATAATTAGTGTCACAGGAATGGTTCAAAAACATAGACAGTAAGACGAGTCAGTTTTCTTGTACTTAAGTAGGCATTGTGCCTTTTCTATATACTTCCAAAGCAATTTCTGTGTTTCATCGTCAATAAGAAGGTCAGAGGGATACAGTAAACCTGAAGTGAAGCATAGGAATTTATAACTAGTGTCACAGGAATGGTTCAAAACATTGACAGTAAGAAGAATCAGTTTTCTTGTACTTAAGTAGGCATTGTGCCTTTTGTATTAACTTCCGATGCAATTTCTGTGTTTCATCGTCAATAAGAAGCTCAGAGGGATACAGTAAACCTGAAGTGAAGTATAGGACTCTATAATTAGTGTCACAGGAATGGTTCAAAGCATAGACAGTAAGAAGAGTCAGTTTTCTTGTACTTAAGTCGGCATTGTGCCTTTTGTATTTAATTCCGATGCAATTTCTGTGTTTCATCGTCAATAAGAACGTCAGAGGGATACAGTAAACCTGAAGTGAAGCATAGGAATTTATAACTAGTGTCACAGGAATGGTTCAAAACATTGACAGTAAGAAGGGTCAGTCTTCTTGAACTTAAGTCGGCATTGTGCCTTTTATATTTAATTCCGATGCAATATCTGTGTTTCTTCGTCAATACGAAGGTCAGAGTGATACAGTAAACCTGAAGTGAAGCATCGGAATCTCTAACTAGTGTCACAGAAATGGTTCAAAACATAGACAGTAAGAAGAGCCAGTCCTCTTGTACTTGAGTCGGCATTGTGCCTTTTGTATTTAATTCCGATGTTATATCTGTGTTACATTGTCAATAACAAGGTCAGAGGGATTCAGTAAACCTGAAGTGAAGCATCGGAATCTATAACTAGTGTCACAGGAATGGTTCAATACATAGACAGTAAGAAGAGTCAGTTTTCTTGAACTTAAGTCGGCATTGTTCATTTAGTATTTAATTCCGATGCAATTTCTGTGTTTCATCGTCAATAAGAAGGTCAGAGGGATACAGTAAACCTGAAGTGAAGCATCGGAATCTATAACTAGTGTCACAGGAATAGTTCAAAACATAGACAGTAAGAAGAGTCAGTCTACTTGTACTTAAGACGGCATTGTGCCTTTTGTATTTAATTAAGATGCAATTTCTGTGTTTCATCGTCAATATGAAGGTCAGTGACATTGTAATTCTGTCAGAGACAGCAAAGGACTTGGAAGAGCAGTTGAATGGAATGGACAGTGTCTTGAAAGGAGGATATAAGATGAACATCAACAAAAGCAAAACAAGGATAATGGAATGTAGTCTAATTAAATCGGGTGATGCTGAGGGAATTAGATTAGGAAATGAGGCACTTAAAGTAGTTAAGGAGTTTTCCTATTTGGGGAGCAAAATAACTGACGATGGTCGATGTAGAGAGGATATAAAATGTAGGCTGGCAATGGCAAGGAAAGCGTTTCTGAAGAAGAGAAATTTGTTAACATCGAGTATAGATTTAAGTGTCAGGAAGTCATTTCTGAAAGTATTTGTATGGAGTGTAGCCATGTATGGAAGTGAAACATGGACGGTAAATAGTTTGGACAAGAAGAGAATAGAAGCTTTCGAAATGTAATGCTACAGAAGAATGCTGAAGATTAGATGGGTAGATTACATAACTAATGAGGAAGTATTGAATAGGATTGGGGAGAAGAGAAGTTTGTGGCACAACTTGACCAGAAGAAGTGATCGGTTGGTAGGACATGTTCTGAGGCATCAAGGGATCACCAATTTAGTATTAGAGGGCAGCGTGGAGGGTAAAAATCGTAGAGGGAGACCAAGAGATGAATACACTAAGCAGATTCAGAAGGATGTAGGTTGCAGTAGGTACTGGGAGATGAAAAAGCTTGCACAGGATAGAGTAGCATGGAGAGCTGCATCAAACCAGTCTCAGGACTGAAGACGACAACAACAACAATGAAGGTCAGAGGGATACAGCAAACCTGAAGTGAAGCATCGAAATCTATAACTAGTGTCACAGGAATGGTTCAAAGCATAGACAGTAAGAAGAGTCAGTTATCTTGTACTTAAGTCGGCATTGTGCCTTTGTATTTAATTACGATGCAATTTCTGTGTTTCATCGTCAATAAGAAGGTCAGAGGGATACAGTAAACCTGAAGTGAAGCATCGGAATCTATAACTAGTGTCACAGGAATGGATCAAAGCATAGACTGAAAGAAGAGTGAGTTATCTTGTACTTAAGTCGCCATTGTGCCTTTTGTATTTAGTTCCGAAGCATTTTCTGTGATTCATCGTCAATAAGAAGGTCAGAGGGATACAGTACACATGGAGTAAAGCATCGGAATCTATAACTAGTGTCACATGAATAGTTTAAAACAAAGACAATTAGAAGAGTCAGTTTTCTTGTACTTAAGTCGGCATTGTGCCTTTTGTATATAATACCGATGCATTTTCTGTGTTTCATCGTCAATAAGAACGTCAGAGGGATACATTAAACCTGAAGTGAAGCATCGGAATCTATAACTAGTGTCACAGGAATGGTTCAAAACATAGACAGTAAGAAGGGTCAGTCTTCTTGTACTTAAGTCGGCATTGTGCCTTTTGTATTTAATTCCGATGCAATATCTGTGTTTCTTCGTCAATACGAAGGTCAGAGGGATACAGTAAACCTGAAGTGATGCATAGGAATTTATAACTAGTGTCACAGGAATGGTTCAAAACATTGACAGTAAGAAGAATCAGTTTTCTTGTACTTAAGTAGGCAATGTGCCTTTTGTATTTTCTTCCGATGCAATTTCTGTGTTTCATCGTCAATAAGACGGTCAGAGGGATACAGTAAACCTGAAGTGAAGCATCGGAATCTATAACAGGTGTCACAGGAATGGTTCAAAACATAGACAGTAAGAAGGGTCAGTCTTCTTGAACTTAAGTCGGCATTGTGCCTTTTATATTTAATTCCGATGCAATATCTGTGTTTCTTCGTCAATACGAAGGTCAGAGTGATACAGTAAACCTGAAGTGAAGCATCGGAATCTATAACTAGTGTCACAGAAATGGTTCAAAACATAGACAGTAAGAAGAGCCAGTCCTCTTGTACTTGAGTCGGCATTGTGCCTTTTGTATTTAATTCCGATGTTATATCTGTGTTTCATCGTCAATAAAAACGTCAGAGGGATACAGTAATCCTGAAGTGAAGCATCGGAATCTATAACTAGTGTCACAGGAATGGTTCAAAACATAGACAGTAGGAAGAGTCAGTTTTCTTGTACTTAAGTCGGCGTTGTGCCTTTTGTATTTAATTCCGATGCAATTTCTGTGTTTCATCGTCAATAAGAAGGTCAGAGGGATACAGTAAACCTGAAGTGAAGCATCGGGATCTATAACTAGTGTCACATGAATGGTTCAAATTATAGACAGTAAGAAGAGTCAGATATCTTGTACTTAAGTCGGCATTGTGCCTTTTGTATTTAATTCCGATTCAATTTCTGTGTTTCATCGTCAATAAGAAGGTCAGAGGGATACAGTAAACCTGAAGTGAAGCATCGGAATCTATAACTAGTGTCACATGAATGGTTCAAAACATAGACAGTAAGAAGAGTCAGTTATCTTGTACTTAAGTCGGTATTGTGCTTTTGTATATAATTTCGATGCAATTTCTGTGTTTCATCGTCAATAAGAAGGTCAGAGGGATACAGTAAAAATGAAGTGAAGCATTGGAATCTATAACTAGTGTCACAGGAATAGTTCAAAACATAGACAGTAAGAAGAGTCAGTTTTCTTGTACTTAAGTCGGCATTGTTCCTTTACTATTTAATTCCGATGCAATTTCTATGTTTCATCGTCAATAAGATGGTCAGAGGGATACTGTAAACCTGAATTGAATCATCGGAATCAATAACTAGTGTCACAGGAGCGGATCAAAGCATTGACAGTAAGAAGAGTCAGTTTTCTTGTACTTAAGTCGGCATTGTGCCTTTTGTATTTAATTCCGAAGCAATTTCTGTGATTCATCGTCAATACAAAGGTCAGAGTGATACAGTAAACCTGAGGTGAAGCATCGGAATCTATAACTAGTGTCACATGAATGGTTTAAATCATAGACAGTAAGAAAAGTCAGTTTTCTTGTACTTAAGTCGGCATTGTGCCTTTTGGATTTAACTCCGATGCAATTTCTTTGCTTAATCGTCAATAAGAAGGTCAGAGGGATACAGTAAACCTGAAGTGAAGCATCGGAATCTATAATTAGTGTCACATGAATGGTTCAAAACATAGAGAGTAAGAAGAGTCAGTTTTCTTGTACTTAAGTCGACATTGTGCGTTTTGTAATAAATTCCGATGCAATTTCTGTGATTCATCGTCAATAAGAAGGTCAGAGGGATACAGTAAACCTGAAGTGAAGCATCGGAAACTATAACTAGTGTCACAGGAATGGTTCAAATCATAGACAGTAAGAAGAGTCAGTTTTCTTTTACTTTAGTCTGCATTGTGCCTTTTGTAATTAATTCCGGTGCAATTTCTGTGTTTCATCGTCAATACAAAGGTCAGAGGGATACAGTAAACCTGAGGTGAAGCATCGGAATCTATACCTAGTGTCACATCAATTGTTCAAAATATAGACAGTAAGAAGAATCAGTCTTCTTGTACTTAAGTCGGCAATGTGCCTTTTGTATATACTTCGGATGTAATTACTGTGTTTCATCGTCAATAAGAAGCTCAGAGGGATACAGTATACCTGAAGTGAAGTATAGGAATCTATAACTAGTGTCACTGGAACTGTTCAAAACATAAACAGTAAGAAGAGTCAGTTTTCTTGTACTTAAGTCGGCATTGTGCCATTTGTATTTAATTCCGATGCAATTTCTGTGTTTCATCGTCAATAAGAAGGTCAGAGGGATACAGTAAACCTGAAGTGAAGCATCGGAATCTATAACTACTGTCACAGGAATGGTTCAAAACATAGACAGTAAGAAGAGTCAGTCTTTTTGTACTTAAGTCGGCATTGTGCCTTTTGTATTTAATTCCGATGCAATATCTGTGTTTCATCATCAATACGAAGATCAGAGGGTTACAGTAAACCTGAAGTGAAGCATCGGAATCTATAACTGGTGTCACAGGAATAGTTCAAAACATAGACAGTAAGAAGGGTCAGTCTTCTTGTACTTAAGTCGGCATTGTGCATTTGTATTTAATTCCGATGCAATATCTGTGTTTCTTCGTCAATAAGAAGGTCAGAGGGATACAGTAAACCTGAAGTGATGCATAGGAATTTATAACTAGTGTCACAGGAATGGTTCAAAACATAGACAGTAAGAAGAATCAGTTTTCTTGTACTTAAGTAGGCATTGTGCCTTTTCTATTTACTTCCGATGCAATTTCTGTGTTTCATCGTCAATAAGAAGCTCAGAGGGATACAGTAAACCTGAAGTGAAGCATCGGAATCTATAACAGGTGCCACAGGAATGGATCAAAAAATAGACAGTAAGAAGGGGCAGTCTTCTTGAACTTAAGTCGGCATTGTGCCTTTTATATTTAATTCCGATGCAATATCTGTGTTTCTTCGTCAATACGAAGGTCAGAGTGATACAGTAAACCTGAAGTGAAGCATCGGAATCTATAACTAGTGTCACAGGAATGGTTCAAAACATAGACAGTAAGAAGAGTCAGTCTACTTGTACTTAAGTCGGCATTGTGCCTTTTGTATTTAATTAAGATGCAATTTCTGTGTTTCAACGTCAATATGAAGGTCAGAGAGATACAGTAAACCTGAAGTGAAGCATCGAAATCTATAACTAGTGTCACAGGAATGGTTCAAAACATAGACAGTAAGAAGAGTCAGTATTCTTGTACCTAAGTCGGCATTGTGCCTTTTGTATTTAATTCCGATGCAATTTCTGTTTCATCGTCAATAAGAAGGTCAGAGGCATACAGTAAGCCTGAAGTGAAGCATCGGAATCTATAACTAGTGTCACAGGAATGGTTCAAAGCATAGACAGTAAGAAGAGTCAGTTATCTTGTACTTAAGTCGGCATTGTGCCTTTGTATTCAATTACGATGCTATTTCTGTGTTTCATCGTCAATAAGAAGGTCAGAGGGATTCAGTAAACCTGAAGTGAAGCATCGGAATCTATAACTAGTGTCGCAGGAATGGATCAAAGCATAGACTGAAAGAAGAGTGAGTTATCTTGTACTTAAGTCGGCATTGTGCCTTTTGTATTTAGCTCCGAAGCAATTTCTGTGATTCATCGTCAATAAGAAGGTCAGAGGGATACAGTACACCTGGAGTAAAGCATCGGAATCTATAACTAGTGTCACATGAATGGTTTAAAACAAAGACGGTAAGAAGAGTCAGTATTCTTGTACTTAAGTCGGCGTTGTGCATTTTGTATTTAATTCCGATGCAATTTCTGTGTTTCATCGTCAATAAGAAGGTCAGAGGGATACAGTAAACCTGAAGTGAAGCATCGGAATCTATAACTAGTGTCACATAATTGGTTCAAATTATAGACAGTAAGAAGAGTCAGATTTCTTGTACTTAAGTCGGCATTGTGCCTTTTGTATTAAATTACGATGCAATTTCTGTGTTTCATCGTCAATAAGAAGGTCAGAGGGATACAGTAAACCTGAAGTGAAGCATCGGAATCTATAACTAGTGTCACATGAATGGTTCAAAACATAGACAGTAAGAAGAGTCAGTTATCTTGTACTTAAGTCAGTATTTTGCCTTTTGTATATAATTCCGATGCAATTTCTGTGTTTCAACGTCAATAAGAAGGTCAGAGGGATACAGTAAACCTGAAGTGAAGCATCGGAATCTATAACTAGTGTCACAGAAATGGTTAAAAACATAGACAGTAAGAAGAGCCAGTCCTCTTGTACTTGAGTCGGCATTGTGCCTTTTGTATTTAATTCCCATTTTATATCTGTGTTTCATCGTCAATAAGAAGGTCAGAGAGATTCAGTAAACCTGAAGTGAAGCATCGGAATCTGTAACTAGTGTCACAGGAATGGTTCAATACATAGACAGTAAGAAGAGTCAGTTTTCTTGAACGTAAGTTGGCATTGTTCATTTTGTATTTAATTCCGATGCATTTTCTGTGTTTCATCGTCAATAAGAAGGTCAGAGGGATACAGTAAACCTGAAGTGAAGCATCGTAATCTATAACTAGTGTCACAGGAATGGTTCAAAACATAGACAGTAAGAAGAGACAGTCTACTTCTACTTAAGTCGGCATTGTGCCTTTTGTATTTAATTAAGATGCAATTTCTGTGTTTCAACGTCAATATGAAGGTCAGAGAGATACAGTAAACCTGAAGTGAAGCATCGAAATCTATAACTAGTGTCACAGGAATGGTTGAAACCATAGACAGTAAGAAGACTCAGTGTTCTTGTACTGAAGTTGGCATTGTGCCTTTTGTATTTAATTAAGATGCATTTTCTGTGTTTCATCGTCAATAATAAGGTCAGAGGGATACAGTAAACCAGAAGTGAAGTATCGGAATCTATAACTAGTGTCATAGGAATGGTTCAAAACTTAGTCAGTAAGAAGAGTCAGTCTTCTTGTACTTAAGTCGGCATTGTGCATTTTATATATACTTCCGATGCAATTTCTGTGTTTCATCGTCAATAAGAAGGTCAGCCGGATACTTTAAACCTGAAGTGAAGCATTGGAATATATAAGTAGTGTCACAGGAATGGTACAAACATAGACAGTAAGAAGAGGCTGTTATCTTGTACATAAGTCGGCATTGTGCCTTTTGAATTTAATTCCGTTGCAATTTCTGTGTTTCATCGTCAATAAGAAGGCCAGAGGGATACAGTAAACCTGAAGTGAAGCATCGGAATCTATAATTAGTGTCACATGAATGGTTCAAAACATAGAGAGTAAGTAGACTTAGTTTTCTTGTACTTAAGTCGACATTGTGCGTTTTGTATTTAATTCCGATGCCATTTCTGTGTTTCATCGTCAATAAGAAGGTCAGAGGGATACAGTAAACCTGAAGTGAAGCATCGGAATCTATAACTAGTGTCACAGAAATGGTTCAAAACATAGACAGTAAGAAGAGCCAGTCTTCTTGTACTTGAGTCGGCATTGTGCCTTTTGTATTTAATTCCGATGTTATATCTGTGTTTCATCGTCAATAAGAAGGTGAGAGGGAATCAGTAAACCTGAAGTGAAGCATCGGAATCTATTACTAGTGTCACAGGAATGATTCAATACATAGACAGTAAGAAGAGTCAGTTTTCTTGAACTTAAGTCGGCATTGTTCATTTCGTATTTAATTCCGATGCTATTTCTGTGTTTCATCGTCAATAAGAAGGTCAGAGGGATACAGAAAGCCTGAAGTGAAGCATCGGAATCTGTAACTAGTGTCACAGGAATGGTACAAAACATAGACAGTAAGAAGAGTCAGTCTTCTTGTACTTAAGTCGGCATTGTGCCTTTTGTATTTAATTAAGATGCAATTTCTGTGTTTCATCGTCAATAAGAAGCTCAGAGGGATACAGTAAACCCGAAGTGAAGCATCGGAATCTATAACTAGTGTTACAGGAATGGTTCAAATCATAGACAACAAGAAATGTCAGTCTTCTTGTACTTAAGTCGGCATTTTGCATTTTGTATTTAATTCCGATGCAATTTCTGTGTTTCATCGTCAATACGAAGTTCAGAGGGATACAGTAAACCTGAAGTGAAGCATCGGAATCTATAACTAGTGTCACATAAATGGTTCAAAACATAGACAGTAAGAAGCGCCAGTCTTCTTGTACTTTAGTCGGCATTTGCCTTTTGTATTTAATTCCGATGCAATTTCTGTGTTTCTTCGTCAATAAGAAGGTCAGAGGGATACAGTATACCTGATGTGAAGCATCGGAATCTATAACTAGTGTCGCAGGAATGGTTCAAAACATAGACAGTAAGAAGAGCCAGTCTTCTTGTACCTGAGTCGGCATTGTGCCTTTTCTATTTAATTCGGATTCAATTTCTGTGTTTCATCGTCAATACGAAGGTCAGAGGGAAACAGTAAACCTCAAGTGAAGCATCGGAATCTATAACTAGTGACACAGGAATGGTTGAAACCATAGACAGTAAGAAGACTCAGTGTTCTTGTACTGAAGTCGGCATTGTGCCTTTTGTATTTAATTAAGATGTATTTTCTGTGTTTCACCGTCAATAATAAGGTCAGAGGGATACAGTAAACCTGAAGTGAAGTATCGGAATCTATAACTAGTGTCACAGGAATGGTTCAAAACTTAGTCAGTAAGAAGAGTCAGTCTTCTTGTACTTAAGTCGGCATTGTGCATTTTGTATATACTTCCGATGCAATTTCTGTGTTTCATCGTCAATAAGAAGGTCAGCCGAATACTGTAAACCTGAAGTGAAGCATTGGAATATATAAGTAGTGTCACAGGAATGGTTCAAACGTAGACAGTAAGAAGAGTCTGTTTTCTTGTACACAAGTCGGCAATGTGCCTTTTGAATTTAATTCCGTTGCAATTTCTGTGTTTCATCGTCAATAAGAAGGTCAGAGGGATACAGTAAACCTGAAGTGAAGCATCGGAATCTATGATTAGTGTCACATGAATGGTTCAAAACATAGAGAGTAAGAAGACTTAGTTTTCTTGTACTTAAGTCGACATTGTGCGTTTTGTATTTAATTCCGATGCCATTTCTGTGTTTCATCGTCAATAAGAAGGTCAGAGGGATACAGTAAACCTGAAGTGAAGCATCGGAATCTATAACTAGTGTCACAGAAATGGTTCAAAACATAGCCAGTAAGAAGAGCCAGTCTTCTTGTACTTGAGTCGGCATTGTGCCTTTTGTATTTAATTCCGATGTTATATCTGTGTTTCATCGTCAATAAGAAGGTGAGAGGGAATCAGTAAACCTGAAGTGAAGCATCGGAATCTATTACTAGTGTCACAGGAATGATTCAATACATAGACAGTAAGAAGAGTCAGTTTTCTTGAACTTAAGTCGGTATTGTTCATTTCGTATTTAATTCCGATGCAATTTCTGTGTTTCATCGTCAATAAGAAGGTCAGAGGGATACAGAAAACCTGAAGTGAAGCATCGGAATCCGTAACTAGTGTCACAGGAATGGTTCAAACATAGACAGTAAGAAGAGTCTGTTATCTTGTACACAAGTCGGCATTGTGCCTTTTGTATTTAATTAAGATGCAATTTCTGTGTTTCATCGTCAATAAGAAGCTCAGAGGGATACAGTAAACCCGAAGTGAAGCATCGTAATCTATAACTAGTGTTACAGGAATGGTTCAAAACATAGACAACAAGAAATGTCAGTCTTCTTGTACTTAAGTCGGCATTTTGAATTTTGAATTAAATTCCGATGCAGTTTCTGTTTTTCATCGTCAATTCGAAGTTCAGAGGAATACAGTAAACCTGAAGTGAAGCATTGGAATCTATAACTAGTGTAACAGAAATGGTTCAAAACATAGACAGTAAGAAGAGCCAGTCTTCTTGTACTTGAGTCGGCATTTGCCTTTTGTATTTAATTTCGATGCAATTTCTGTATTTCTTCGTCAAGAAGAAGGTCAGCCGGATACAGTAAACCTGAAGTGAAGCATTGGTATCTATAAGTAGTGTCACAGGAATGGTTCAAACATAGACAGTAAGAAGAGTCTGTTATCTTGTACATAAGTCGGCATTGTGCCTTTTGTATTAAATTCCTATGCGATTTCTGTGTATAATCGTCAATACGAAGGTCAGAGGGATACAGTAAACCTGAAGTGAAGCATCGGAATCTATAACTAGTGTCACAGAAATGGTTCAAAACATAGACAGTAAGAAGAGCCAGTCTCCTTGTACTTGAGTCGGCATTGGGCCTTTTGTATTTAATTCCGATGTTATATCTGTGTTTCATCGTCAATAAGAAGGTCAGAGGGATTCAGTAAACCTGAAGTGAAGCATCGGAATCTATAACTAGTGTCACAGGAATGGTTCAATACATAGACAGTAAGAAGAGTCAGTTTTCTTGAACTTAAGTCGGCATTGTTCATTTTGTATTTAATTCCGATGCAATTTCTGTGTTTCATCGTCAATAAGACGGTCAGAGGGATACAGTAAACCTGAAGTGAAGCATCGGAATCTATAACTAGTGTCTCAGGAATGGTTCAAACATAGAGAGTAAGAAGAGTCAGTCTTCTTGTACTTAAGTCGGTATTGTGCCTTTTGTATTTAATTAAGATGCAATTTCTGTGTTTCATCGTCAATATGAAGGTCAAAGTAATACAGTAAACCTGAAGTGAAGCATCGGAATCTATAACTAGTGTCACAGGAATGGTTCAAATCATAGACAGTAAGAAGAGTCAGTTTTCTTGTACTTAAGTCGGCATTGTGCCTTTTGTATATAATTCCGATGCAATTTCTGTGTTTCATCGTCAATAAGATGCTCAGAGGGATACAGTTAACCCGAAGTGAAGCATCGGAATCTATAACTAGTGACACAGGAATGGTTCAAAACATAGACAGTAAGAAGGGTCAGTCTTCTTGTAATTAAGTCGGCATTTTTCATTTTGTATTTAATTCCGATGCAATTTCTGTGTTTCATCGTCAATACGAAGTTCAGAGGGATACAGTAAACCTGAAGTGAAGCATCGGAATCTATAACTAGTGTCACATAAATGGTTCAAAACATAGACGGTAAGAAGCGCCAGTTTTCTTGTACTTGAGTCGGCATTTGCCTTTTGTATTTAATTCCGATGCAATTTCTGTGTTTCTTCGTCAATAAGAAGGTCAGAGGGATACAGTATACCTGATGTGAAGCATCGGAATCTATAACTAGTGTCGCAGGAATGGTTCAAAACATAGACAGTAAGAAGAGCCAGTCTTCTTGTACCTGAGTCGGCATTGTGCCTTTTCTATTTAATTCGGATTCAATTTCTGTGTTTCATCGTCAATATGAAGGTCAAAGTAATACAGTAAACCTGACGTGAAGCATCGGAATCTATAACTAGTGTCACAGGAATGGTTGACACCATAGACAGTACGAAGACTCAGTGTTCTTGTACTGAAGTCGGCATTGTGCCTCTTGTATTTAATTAAGATGCATTTTCTGTGTTTCATCGTCAATAATAAGGTCAGATGGATACGGTAAACCTGAAGTGAAGTATCGGAATCTATAACTAGTGTCACAGGAATGGTTCAAAACTTAGTCAGTAAGAAGAGTCAGTCTTCTTGTACTTAAGTCGGCATTGTGCATTTTGTATATACTTCCGATGCAATTTCTGTGTTTCATCGTCAATAAGAAGGTCAGCCGAATACTGTAAACCTGAAGTGAAGCATTGGAATATATAAGTAGTGTCACAGGAATGGTTCAAACATAGACAGTAAGAAAAGTCTGTTTTCTTGTACATAAGTCGGCATTGTGCCTTTTGAATTTAATACCGTTGCAATTTCTGTGTTTCATCGTCAATAAGAAGGTCAGAGGGATACAGTAAACCTGAAGTGAAGCATCGGAATCTATAATTAGTGTCACATGAATGGTTCAAAACATAGAGAGTAAGAAGACTTAGTTTTCTTGTACTTATGTCGACATTGTGCGTTTTGTATTTAGTTCCAATGCAATTTCTGTGTTTGATCGTCAATAAGAAGGTCAGAGGGATACAGTAAACCTGAAGTGAAGCATCGGAATCTATAACTAGTGTCACAGAAATGGTTCAAAACATAGACAGTAAGAAGAGTCAGTCTTCTTGTACTTGAGTCGGCATTGTGCCGTTTGTATTTAATTCCGATGTTATATCTGTGTTACATCGTCAACAAGAAGGTGAGAGGGCTTCAGTAAACCTGAAGTGAAGCATCGGATTCTATTACTAGTGTCACAGAAATGGTTCATTACATAGACAGTAAGAAAAGTCAGTTTTCTTGAACTTAAGTCGGCATTGTTCATTTTGTATTTAATTCCGATGCAATTTCTGTGTTTCATCGTCAATAAGAAGGTCAGAGGGATACAGTAAACCTGAAGTGAAGCATCGGAATCTATAACTAGTGTCACAGGAATGGTTCAAAACATAGACAGTAAGAAGAGTCAGTCTTCTTGTACTTAAGTCGGCATTGTGCCTTTTGTATTTAATTAAGATGCAATTTCAGTGTTTCATCGTCAATAAGAAGGTCAAAGTAATACAGTAAACCTGAAGTGAAGCATCGGAATCTATAACTAGTGTCACAGGAATGGTTCAAAACATAGACAGTGAGAAGAGTCACTTTTCTTGTACTTAAGTCGGCATTGTGCCTTTTGTATATAATTCCGATGCAATTTCTGTGTTTCATCGTCAATAAGAAGCTCAGAGGGATACAGTAAACCCGAGGTGAAGCATCGGAATCTATAATCTAGTGTTACAGGAATGGTTCAAAACATAGACAGTAAGAAGAGCCAGTCTTCTTGTACTTGAGTCGGCATTTGCCTTTTGTATTTAATTCCGATGCAATTTCTGTGTTTCTTCGTCAATAAGAAGGTCAGAGGGATACAGTATACCTGATGTGAAGCATCGGAATCTAAAACTAGTGCCGCAGGAATGGTTCAAAACATAGACAGTAAGAAGCGCCAGTCTTCTTGTACCTCAGTCGGCATTGTGCCTTTTGTATTTAATTCCGATGTTATATCTGTGTTTCATCGTCAATAAGAAGGTCAGAGGGATACAGTAAACCTGAAGTGAAGCATCTGAATCTGTTAGTAGTGTCACAGGAATGGTGCAAAACATAGACAGTAAGAAGAGTCAGTCTTCCTGTACTTAAGTCGGCATTGTGCCTTTTGTATTTAATTCCGATGCAATTTACGTGTTTCATCGTCCATAAGAAGGTCAGTGGGATACAGTAAACCTGAAGTGATGCATAGGAATTTATAACTAGTGTCACAGGAATGGTTCAAAACATAGACAGTAAGAAGAATGAGTTTTCTTGTACCTAAGTCGGCATTGTGCCTTTTGTATTTAATTCCGATGCAATTTCTGTGTTTCATCGTCAATACGAAGGTCAGAGGGATACAGTAAACCTGAAGTGAAGCATCGGAATCTATAACTAGTGTCACATGAATGGTTCAAATCATAGCCAGAAAGAAGAGACAGTTTTCTTGTACTTAAGTCGGCATTGTGCCTTTTGTATTAAATTCCTATGCAATTTCTGTGTATCATCGTCAATACGAAGGTCAGAGGGATACAGTAAACCTGAAGTGAAGCATCGGAATCTATAACTAGTGTCACATGAATGGTTCAAAACATAGACAGTAAGAAGAGTCAGTTATCTTGTACTTAAGTCGGCATTGTGCCTTTTGTATTTAATTCCGATGCAATTTCTGTGTTTCATCGTCAATAACAAGGTCAGAGGGATACAGTAAACCTGAGGAGAAGCATTGGAATCTATAACTAGTGTCACAGGAGCGGATCAAAGCATAGACAGTAAGAAGCGTCAGTTTTCTTGTACTTAAGTCGGCATTGTGCCTTTTGGATTTAACTCCGATGCAATTTCTGTGTTTCATCGTCAATAAGAAGGTCAGAGGTATACAGTAAACCTGAAGTGAAGCATCGGAATCTATAACTAGTGTCTCAGGAATGGTTCAAACATAGAGAGTAAGAAGAGTCAGTCATCTTGTACTCAAGTCGGCATTGTGCCTTTTGTATTTAATTCAGGTGCAATTTCTGTGTTTCATCGTCAATAAGAAGGTCAAAGTAATACAGTAAACCTGAAGTGAAGCATCGGAATCTATAACTAGTGTCACAGGAATTTTTCAAAACATAGACAGTAAGAAGAGTCAGTTTTCTTGTACATAAGTCGGCATTGTGCCTTTTGTATATAATTCCGATGCAATTTCTGTGTTTCATAGTCAATAAGAAGCTCAGAGGGATACAGTAAACCCGAAGTGAAGCATCGGAATCTATAACTAGTGTCACAGGAATGGTTCAAAACATAGACAGTAAGAAGGGTCAGTGTTCTTGTACTTAAGTTGGCATTTTGCATTTTGTATTTAATTCCGATGCAATTTCTGTGTTTCATCGTCAATACGAAGTTCAGAGGGATACAGTAAACCTGAAGTGAAGCATCGGAATCTGTAACTAGTGTCACAGAAATGGTTCAAAACATAGACAGTAAGAAGACTCAGTGTTCTTGTACTGAAGTTGGCATTGTGCCTTTTGTATTTAATTAAGATGAATTTTCTGTGTTTCATCGTCAATAATAAGGTCAGAGGGATACAGTAAACCTGAAGTGAAGTATCGGAATCTTTAACTAGTGTCATAGGAATGGTTCAAATCATAGTCAGTAAGAAGAGTCAGTCTTCTGGTACTTAAGTCGGCATTGTGCATTTTGTATATACTTCCGATGCAATTTCTGTGTTTCATCATCAATAAGAAGGTCTGCCGGATACTGTAAACTTGAAGTGAAGCATTGGAATATATAAGTAGTGTCACAGGAGTGGTTCAAATCATAGACATTAAGAAGAGACAGTTTTCTTGTACTTACGTCGGCATTGTGCCTTTTGTATTAAATTCCTATGCAATTTCTGTGTATAATCGTCAATACGAAGGTCACAGGGATACAGTAAACCTGAAGTGAAGCATCGGAATCTATAACTAGTGTCTCAGGAATGGTTCAAACATAGAGAGTAAGAAGAGTCAGTCTTCTTGTACTCAAGTCGGCATTGTGCCTTTTGTATTTAATTCAGGTGCAATTTCTGTGTTTCATCGTCAATAAGAAGGTCAAAGTAATACAGTAAACCTGAAGTGAAGCATCGGAATCTATAACTAGTGTCACAGGAATTTTTCAAAACATAGACAGTAAGAAGAGTCAGTTTTCTTGTACATAAGTCGGCATTGTGCCTTTTGTATATAATTCCGATGCAATTTCTGTGTTTCATAGTCAATACGAAGCTCAGAGGGATACAGTAAACCCGAAGTGAAGCATCGGAATCTGTAACTAGTGTCACAGAAATGGTTCAAAACATAGACAGTAAGAAGCGCCAGTGTTCATGTACTTGAGTCGGCATTTGCCTTTTGTATTTAATTCCGATGCAATTTCTGTGTTTCATCGTCAATAAGACGGTCAGAGGGATACAGTAAACCTGAAGTGAAGCATCGGAATCTATAACTAGTGTCTCAGGAATGGTTCAAACATAGAGAGTAAGAAGAGTCAGTCATCTTGTACTTAAGTCGGCATTGTGCCTTTTGTATTTAATTCAGATGCAATTTCTGTGTTTCATCGTCAATATGAAGGTCAAAGTAATACAGTAAACCTGAAGTGAAGCATCGGAATCTATAACTAGTGTCACAGGAATGGTTCAAACATAGACAGTAAGAAGAGACTGTTTTCTTGTACAAAAGTCGGCATTGTGCCTTTTGAATTTAATTCCGTTGCAATTTCTGTGTTTCATCGTCAATAAGAAGGTCAGAGGGATACAGTAAACCTGAAGTGAAGCATCGGAATCTATAATTAGTGTCACATGAATGGTTCAAAACATAGAGAGTAAGAAGACTTAGTTTTCTTGTACTTAAGTCGACATTGTGCGTTTTGTATTTAATTCCGATGCAATTTCTGTGTTTCATCGTCAATAAGAAGGTCAGAGGGATACAGTAAACCTGAAGTGAAGCATCGGAATCTATAACTAGTGTCACAGAAATGGTTCAAAACAGAGACAGTAAGAAGAGCCAGTCTTCTTGTACTTGAGTCGGCATTGTGCCTTTTGTATTTAATTCCGATGTTATATCTGTGTTTCATCGTCAATAAGAAGGTGAGAGGGATTCAGTAAACCTGAAGTGAAGCATCGGAATCTATTACTAGTGTCACAGGAATGGTTCATTACATAGACAGTAAAAAAAGTCAGTTTTCTTGAACTTAAGTCGGCATTGTTCATTTTGTATTTAATTCCGATGCAATTTCTGTGTTTCATCGTCAATAAGAAGGTCAGAGGGATACAGTAAACCTGAAGTGAAGCATCGGAATCTATAACTAGTGTCACAGGAATGGTTCAAAACATAGACAGTAAGAAGAGTCAGTCTTCTTGTACATAAGTCGGCATTGTGCCTTTTGTATTTAATTAAGATGCAATTTCAGTGTTTCATCGGCAATAAGAAGGTCAAAGTAATACAGTAAACCTGAAGTGAAGCATCGGAATCTATAACTAGTGTCACAGGAATGGTTCAAACATAGACAGTGAGAAGAGTCACTTTTCTTGTACTTAAGTCGGCATTGTGCCTTTTGTATATAATTCCGATGCAATTTCTGTGTTTCATCGTCAATAAGAAGCTCAGAGGGATATAGTAAACCCGAGGTGAAGCATCGGAATCTATAACTAGTGTTACAGGAATGGTTCAAAATATAGACAGTAAGAAGAGCCAGTCTTCTTGTACTGGAGTCGGCATTAGCCTTTTGTATTTAATTCCGATGCAATTTCTGTGTTTCTTCGTCAATAAGAAGGTCAGAGGGATACAGTATACCTGATGTGAAGCATCGGAATCTAAAACTAGTGGCGCAGGAATGGTTCAAAACATAGACAGTAAGAAGAGCCAGTCTTCTTGTACCTCAGTCGGCATTGTGCCTTTTGTATTTAATTCCGATGTTATATCTGTGTTTCATCGTCAATAAGAAGGTCAGAGGGATTCAGTAAACCTGAAGTGAAGCATCTGAATCTATAAGTAGTGTCACAGGAATGGTGCAAAACATAGACAGTAAGAAGAGTCAGTCTTCCTGTACTTAAGTCGGCATTGTGCCTTTTGTATTTAATTCCGATGCAATTTACGTGTTTCATCGTCAATAAGAAGGTCAGTGGGATACAGTAAACCTGAAGTGATGCATAGGAATTTATAACTAGTGTCACAGGAATGGTTCAAAACATAGACAGTAAGAAGAATGAGTTTTCTTGTACTTAAGTCGGCATTGTGCCTTTTGTATTTAATTCCGATGCAATTTCTGTGTTTCATCGTCAATACGAAGGTCAGAGGGATACAGTAAACCTGAAGTGAAGCATCGGAATCTATAACTAGTGTCACAGGAATTTTTCAAAACATAGACAGTAAGAACAGTCAGTTTTCTTGTACATAAGTCGGCATTGTGCCTTTTGTATATAATTCCGATGCAATTTCTGTGTTTCATAGTCAATAAGAAGCTCAGAGGGATACAGTAAACCCGAAGTGAAGCATCGGAATCTATAACTAGTGTCACAGGAATGGTTCAAAACATAGTCAGTAAGAAGGGTCAGTCTTCTTGTACTTAAGTCGGCATTTTGCATTTTGTATTTAATTCCGATGCAATTTCTGTGTTTCATCGTCAGCACGAAGTTCAGAGGGATACAGTAAACCTGAAGTGAAGCATCGGAATCTGTAACTAGTGTCACAGAAATGGTTCAAAACATAGACAGTAAGAAGCGCCAGTGTTCATGTACTTGAGTCGGCATTTGCCTTTTGTATTTAATTCCGATGCAATTTCTGTGTTTCTTCGTCAATAAGAAGGTCAGAGATGTGGAGCATCGGAATCTATAACTAGTGTCACAGGAATGGTTGAACCCATAGACAGTAAGAAGACTCAGTGTTCTTGTACTGAAGTTGGCATTGTGCCTTTTGTATTTAATTAAGATGAATTTTTGGGTTTCATCGTCAATAATAAGGTCAGAGGGATACAGTAAACCTGAAGTGAAGTATCGGAATCTTTAACTAGTGTCATAGGAATGGTTCAAAACTTAGTCAGTAAGAAGAGTCAGTCTTCTGGTACTTAAGTCGGCATTGTGCATTTTGTATATACTTCCGATGCAATTTCTGTGTTTCATCATCAATAAGAAGGTCTGCCGGATACTGTAAACTTGAAGTGAAGCATTGGAATATATAAGTAGTGTCACAGGAATGGTTCAAATCATAGACATTAAGAAGAGACAGTTTTCTTGTACTTAAGTCGGCATTGTGCCTTTTGTATTAAATTCCTATGCAATTTCTGTGTATAATCGTCAATACGAAGGTCACAGGGATACAGTAAACCTGAAGTGAAGCATCGGAATCTATAACTAGTGTCTCAGGAATGGTTCGAACATAGAGAGTAAGAAGAGTCAGTCTTCTTGTACTCAAGTCGGCATTGTGCCTTTTGTATTTAATTCAGGTGCAATTTCTGTGTTTCATCGTCAATAAGAAGGTCAAAGTAATACAGTAAACCTGAAGTGAAGCATCGGAATCTATAACTAGTGTCACAGGAATTTTTCAAAACATAGACAGTAAGAAGAGTCAGTTTTCTTGTACATAAGTCGGCATTGTGCCTTTTGTATATAATTCCGATGCAATTTCTGTGTTTCATAGTCAATAAGAAGCTCAGAGGGATACAGTAAACCCGAAGTGAAGCATCGGAATCTGTAACTAGTGTCACAGAAATGGTTCAAAACATAGAGAGTAAGAAGCGCCAGTGTTCATGTACTTGAGTCGGCATTTGCCTTTTGTATTTAATTCCGATGCAATTTCTGTGTTTCATCGTCAATAAGACGGTCAGAGGGATACAGTAAACCTGAAGTGAAGCATCGGAATCTATAACTAGTGTCTCAGGAATGGTTCAAACATAGAGAGTAAGAAGAGTCAGTCTTCTTGTACTTAAGTCGGCATTGTGCCTTTTGTATTTAATTCAGATGCAATTTCTGTGTTTCATCGTCAATATGAAGGTCAAAGTAATACAGTAAACCTGAGGTGAAGCATCGGAATCTATAACTAGTGTCACAGGAATGGTTCAAAGATAGACAGTAAGAAGAGTCTGTTTTCTTGTACATAAGTCGGCATTGTGCCTTTTGAATTTAATTCCGTTGCAATTTCTCTGTTTCATCGTCAATATGAAGGTCAGAGGGATACAGTAAACCTGAAGTGAAGCATCGGAATCTATAATTAGTGTCACATGAATGGTTCAAAACATAGAGAGTAAGAAGACTTAGTTTTCTTGTACTTAAGTCGACATTGTGCGTTTTGTATTTAATTCCGATGCAATTTCTGTGTTTCATCGTCAATAAGAAGGTCAGAGGGATACAGTAAACCTGAAGTGAAGCATCTGAATCTATAACTAGTGTCACAGAAATGGTTCAAAACATAGACAGTAAGAAGAGCCAGTCTTCTTGTACTTGAGTCAGCATTGTGACTTTTGTATTTAATTCCGATGTTATATCTGTGTTTCATCGATAATAAGAAGGTGAGAGGGATTCAGTAAACCTGAAGTGAAGCATCGGAATCTATTACTAGTGTCACAGAAATGGTTCAATACATAGACAGTAAGAAAAGTCAGTTTTCTTGAACTTAAGTCGGCATTGTTCATTTTGTATTTAATTCCGATGCAATTTCTGTGTTTCATCGTCAATAAGAAGGTCAGAGGGATACAGTATACCTGAAGTGAAGCATCGGAATCTATAACTAGTGTCACAGGAATGGTTCAAAACATAGACAGTAAGAAGAGTAAGTCTTCTTGTACTTAAGTCGGCATTGTGCCCTTTGTATTTAATTAAGATGCAATTTCTGTGTTTCATCGTCAATAAGAAGGTCAAAGTAATACAGTAAACCTGAAGTGAAGCATCGGAATCTATAACTAGTGTCACAGGAATGGTTCAAAACATAGACAGAAAAAGAGTGTCTTTTCTTGTACTTAAGTCGGCATTGTGATTTTTGTATATAATTCCGATGCAATTTCTGTGTTTCATCGTCAATAAGAAGCTCAGAGGGATACAGTAAACCGGAGGTGAAGCATCGGAATCTATAACTAGTGTTTCAGGAATGGTTCAAAACATAGACAGTAAGAAGGGTCAGTCTTCTTGTACTTAAGTCGGAATTTTGCATTTTGTATTTAATTCCGATGCAGTTTCTGTTTTTCATCGTCAATACGAAGTTCAGAGGAATACAGTAAACCTGAAGTGAAGCATCGGAATCTATAACTAGTGTCACAGAAATGGTTCAAAACATAGACAGTAAGAAGAGCCAGTCTTCTTGTACTTGAGTCGGCATTTGCCTTTTGTATTTAATTCCGATGCAATTTCTGTGTTTCTTCGTCAATAAGAAGGTCAGAGGGATACAGTATACCTGATGTGAAGCATCGGAATCTAAAACTAGTGCCGCAGGAATGGTTCAAAACATAGACAGTAAGAAGAGCCAGTCTTCTTGTACCTCAGTCGGCATTGTGCCTTTTGTATTTAATTCCGATGTTATATCTGTGTTTCATCGTCAATAAGAAGATCAGAGGGATTCAGTAAACGTGAAGTGAAGCATCTGAATCTGTAAGTAGTGTCACAGGATTGTTGCAAAACATAGACAGTAAGAAGAGTCAGTCTTCCTGTACTTAAGTCGGCATTGTGCCTTTTGTATTTAATTCCGATGCAATTTACGTGTTTCATCGTCAATAAGAAGGTCAGAGGGATACAGTATACCTGATGTGAAGCATCGGAATCTATAACTAGTGTCACATGAATGGTTCAAATCATAGACAGTAAGAAGAGACAGTTTTCTTGTACTTAAGTCGGCATTGTGCCTTTTGTATTAGATTCCTATGCAATTTCTGTGTATCATCGTCAATACGAAGGTCAGAGGGATACAGTAAACCTGAAGTGAAGCATCGGAATCTATAACTAGTGTCACATGAATGGTTCAAAACATAGACAGTAAGAAGAGTCAGTTATCTTGTACTTAAGTCGGCATTGTGCCTTTTGTATTTAATTCCGATGCAATTTCTGTGTTTCATCGTCAATAAGAAGGTCAGAGGGATACAGGAAACCTGAGGAGAAGCATCGGAATCTATAACTACTGTCACAGGAGCGGATCAAAGCATAGACAGTAAGAAGAGTCAGTTTTCTTGTACTTAAGTCGGCATTGTGCCTTTTGGATTTAACTCCGATGCAATTTCTGTGTCTCATCGTCAATAAGAAGGTCAGAGGAATACAGTAAACCTGAAGTGAAGCATCGGAATCTATAACTAGTGTCCCAGGAATGGTTCAAACATAGAGAGTAAGAAGAGTCAGTCTTCTTGTTCTCAAGTCGGCATTGTGCCTTTTGTATTTAATTCAGGTGCAATTTCTGTGTTTCATCGTCAATAAGAAGAAACAAGTAATACAGTAAACCTGAAGTGAAGCTTCGGAATCTATAACTAGTGTCACAGGAATGGTTCAAAACATAGACAGTAAGCAGAGTCAATTTTCTTGTACATAAGTCGGCATTGTGCCTTTTGTATATAATTCCGATGCAATTTCTGTGTTTCATCGTCAATAAGAAGCTCAGAGGGATACAGTAAACCCGAAGTGAAGCATCGGAATCTATAACTAGTGTCACAGGAATGGTTCAAAACATAGACAGTAAGAAGGGAAAGTCTTCTTGTACTTAAGTCGGCATTTTGCATTTTGTATTTAATTCCGATGCAATTTCTGTGTTTCATCGTCAATACGAAGTTCAGAGGGATACAGTAAACCTGAAGTGAAGCATCGGAATCTATAACTAGTGTCACAGAAATGGTTCAAAACATAGACAGTAAGAAGCGCCAGTGTTCTTGTACTTGAGTCGGCATTTGCCTTTTGTATTTAATTCCGATGCAATTTCTGTGTTTCTTCGTCAATAAGAAGGTCAGAGGGATACAGTATACATGATGTGAAGCATCGGAATCTATAACTAGTGTCACAGAAATGGTTGAGCCCATAGACAGTAAGAACACTCATTGTTCTTGTACTGAAGTTGACATTGTGCCTTTGGTATTTAATTAAGATGCATTTTCAGTGTTTCATCGTCAATAATAAGGTCAGAGGGATACAGTAAACCTGAAGTGAAGTATCGGAATCTATAACTAGTGTCATAGGAATGGTTCAAAACTTAGTCAGTAAGAAGAGTCAGTCTTCTTGTACTTAAGTCGGCATTGTGCATTTTGTATATACTTCCGATGCAATTTCTGTGTTTCATCGTCAATAAGAAGGTCAGCCGGATACTGTAAACCTGAAGTGAAGCATTGGAATATATAAGTAGTGTCACAGGAATGTTTCAAATCATAGACATTAAGAAGAAGGCATTGAGAAGTCGGCATTGTGCCTTTTGTATTAAATTCCTATGCAATTTCTGTGTATAATCGTCAATACGAAGGTCAGAGGGATACAGTAAACCTGAAGTGAAGCATCGGAATCTATAACTAGTGTCACAGAAATGGTTCAAAACATAGACAGTAAGAAGAGTCAGTCCTCTTGTACTTGAGTCGGCATTGTGCCTTTTATATTTAATTCCGATGTTATATCTGTGTTTCATCGTCAATAAGAAGGTCAGAGGGATTCAGTAAACCTGAAGTGAAGCATCGGAATCTATAACTAGTGTCACAGGAATGGTTCAATACATAGACAGTAAGAAGAGTCAGTTTTCTTGAACTTAAGTCGGCATTGTTCATTTTGTATTTAATTCCGATGCAATTTCTGCGTTTCATCGTCAATAAGACGGTCAGAGGGATACAGTAAACTTGAAGTGAAGCATCGGAATCTATAACTAGTGTCTCAGGAATGGTTCAAACTTAGAGAGTAAGAAGAGTCAGTCGTCTTGTACTTAACTCGGCATTGTGCCTTTTGTATTTAATTCAGATGCAATTTCTGTGTTTCATCGTCAATATGAAGGTCAAAGTAATACAGTAAACCTGAAGTGAAGATTCCGAATCTATAACTAGTGTCACAGGAATGGTTCAAAACATAGACAGTAAGAAGAGTCAGTTTTCTTGTACTTAAGTCGGCATTGTGCCTTTTGTATATAATTCCGATGCAATTTCTGTGTTTCATCGTCAATAAGAAGCTCAGAGGGATACAGTAAACCCGGAGTGAAGCATCGGAAACTATAACTAGTGACACAGGAATGGTTCAAAACATAGACAGTAAGAAGGGTCAGTCTTCTTGTAATTAAGTCGGCATTTTGCATTTTGTATTTAATTCCGATGCAATTTCTGTGTTTCTTCGTCAATAAGAAGGTCAGAGGGATACAGTATACCTGATGTGAAGCATCGGAATCTATAACTAGTGTCGCAGGAATGGTTCAAAACATAGACAGTAAGAAGAGCCAGTCTTCTTGTACCTGAGTCGGCATTGTGCCTTTTCTATTTAATTCGGATTCAATTTCTGTGTTTCATCGTCAATACGAAGGTCAGAGGGATACAGTAAACCTGAAGTGAAGCATCGGAATCTATAACTAGTGTCACAGGAATGGTTGTAACCATAGACAGTAAGAAGACTCAGTGTTCTTGTACTGAAGTCGGCATTGTGCCTTTTGTATTTAATTAAGATGCATTTTCTGTGTTTCATCGTCAATAATAAGGTCAGAGGGATACAGTAAACCTGAAGTGAAGTATCGGAATCTATAACTAGTGTCAGAGGAATGGTTCAAAACTTAGTCAGTAGGAAGAGTCAGTCTTCTTGTACTTAAGCCGGCATTGTGCATTTTGTATATACTTCCGATGCAATTTCTGTGTTTCATCGTCAATAAGAAGGTCAACCGAATACTGTAAACCTGAAGTGAAGCATTGGAATATATATGTAGTGTCACAGGAATGGTTCAAACATAGACAGTAAGAAGAGTCTGTTTTCTTGTACATAAGTCGGCATTGTGCCTTATGAATTTAATTTCGTTGCAATTTCTGTGTTTCATCGTCAATAAGAAGGTCAGAGGGATACAGTAAACCTGAAGTGAAGCATCGGAATCTATAATTAGTGTCACATGAATGGTTCAAAACATAGAGAGTAAGAAGACTTAGTTTTCTTGTACCTAAGTCGACATTGTGCGTTTTGTATTTAATTCCGATGCAATTTCTGTGTTTCATCGTCAATAAGAAGGTCAGAGGGATACAGTAAACCTGAAGTGAAGCATCGGTATCTATAACTAGTGTCACAGGAATGGTTCAAAACATAGACAGTAAGAAGAGTCAGTCTTCTTGTACTTAAGTCGGCATTGTGCCTTTTCTATTTAATTAAGATGCAATTTCTGTGTTTCATCGTCAATAAGAAGGTCAAAGTAATACAGTAAACCTGAAGTGAAGCATCGGAATCTATAACTAGTGTCACAGGAATGGTTCAAAACATACACAGTAAGAAGAGTCAGTTTTCTTGTACTTAAGTCTGCATTGTGTCTTTTGTATATAATTGCGATGCAATTTCAGTGTTTCACCGTCAATAAGAAGCTCAGAGGGATACAGTAAACCCGAAGTGAAGCATCGGAATCTATAACTAGTGACACAGGAATGGTTCAAAACATAGACAGTAAGAAGGGCAGACTTCTTGTAATTAAGTCGGCATTTTGCATTTTGTATTTAATTCCGGTGCAATTTCTGTGTTTCATCGTCAATACGAAGTTCAGAGGGATACAGTAAACCTGAAGTGAAGCATCGGAATCTATAACTAGTGTCACAGAAATGGTTCAAACATAGACAGTATGAAGCGCCAGTCTTCTTGTACTTGAGTCGGCATTTGCCTTTTGTATTTAATTCCGATGCAATTACTGTATTTCTTCGTCAATAAGAAGTTCAGAGGGATACAGTAAACCTGATGTGAAGCATCGGAATTTATAACTAGTGTCGCAGGAATGGTTCAAAACATAGACAGTGAGAAGAGCCAGTCTTCTTGTACCTGAGTCGGCATTGTTCCATTTCTATTTAATTCGGATTCAATTTCTGTGTTTCTTCGTCAATACGAAGGTCAGAGGGATACAGTAAACCTGAAGTGAAGCATCGGAATCGATAACTAGTGTCACAGGAATGGTTGAAACCATAGACAGTAAGAAGACTCAGTGTTCTTGTACTGAAGTCGGCATTGTGCCTTTTGTATTTAATTAACATGCATTTTCTGTGTTTCATCGTCAATAATAAGGTCAGAGGGATACAGTAAACCTGAAGTGAAGTATTGGAATATATAAGTAGTGTCACAGGAATGGTTCAAACATAGACAGTAAGAAGAGTCTGTTTTCTTGTACATAAGTCGGCATTGTGCCTTTTGAATTTAATTCCGTTGCAATTTCTGTGTTTCATCGTCAATAAGAAGGTCAGAGGGATACAGTAAACCTGAAGTGAAGCATCGGAATCTATAATTAGTGTCACATGAATGGTTCAAAACATAGAGAGTAAGAAGACTTAGTTTTCTTGTACTTAAGTCGACATTGTGCGTTTTGTATTTAATTCCGATGCAATTTCTGTGTTTCATCGTCAATAAGAAGGTCAGAGGGATACAGTAAACCTAAAGTGAAGCATCGGAATCTATAACTAGTGTCACAGGAATGGTTCAATACATAGACAGCAAGAAGAGTCAGTCTTCTTGTACTCAAGTCGGCATTGTGCCTTTTGTATTTAATTAAGATGCAATTTCTGTGTTTCATCGTCAATAAGAAGGTCAAAGTAATACAGTAAACCTGAAGTGAAGCATCGGAATCTATAACTAGTGTCACAGGAATTGTTCACAACATAGACAGTAAGAAGAGTCACTTTTCTTGTACTTAAGTCGGCATTGTGCCTTTTGTATATAATTCCGATGCAATTTCTGTGTTTCATCGTCAATAAGAAGCTCAGAGGAATACAGTAAACCCGAGGTGAAGCATCGGAATCTATAACTAGTGTTACAGGAATGGTTCAAAACATAGACAGTAAGAAGGGTCAGTCTTCTTGTACTTAAGTCGGCATTTTGCATTTTGTATTTAATTCCGATGCAGTTTCTGTTTTTCATCGTCAATACGAAGTTCAGAGGAATACAGTAAACCTGAAGTGAAGCATCGGAATCTATAACTAGTGTCACAGAAATGGTTCAAAACATAGACAGTAAGAAGAGCCAGTCTTCATGTACTTGAGTCGGCATTTGCCTTTTGTATTTAATTCCGATGCAATTTCTGTGTTTCTTCGTCAATAAGAAGGTCAGAGGGATACAGTATACCTGATGTGAAGCATCGGAATCTAAAACTAGTGCCGCAGGATTGGTTCAAAACATAGACAGTAAGAAGAGCCAGTCTTCTTGTACCTCAGTCGGCATTGTGCCTTTTGTATTTAATTCCGATTTTATATCTGTGTATCATCGTCAATAAGAAGGTCAGAGGGATTCTGTAAACCTGAAGTGAAGCATCTGAATCTATAAGTAGTGTCACAGGAATGGTGCAAAACATAGACAGTAAGAAGAGTCAGTCTTCCTGTACTTAAGTCGGCATTGTGCCTTTTGTATTTAATTCCGTTGCAATTTACGTGTTTCATCGTCAATAAGAAGGTCAGAGGGATACAGTAAACCTGAAGTGATGCATAGGAATTTATAACTAGTGTCACAGGAATGGTTCAAAACATAGACAGTAAGAAGAATGAGTTTTCTTGTACTTAAGTCGGCATTGTGCCTTTTGTATTTAATTGCGATGCAATTTCTGTGTTTCGTCGTCAATACGAAGGTCAGAGGGATACAGTAAACCTGAAGTGAAGCATCGGAATCTATAACTAGTGTGACATGAGTGGTTCAAATCATTGACAGTAAGAAGAGACAGTTTTCTTGTACTTAAGTCGGCATTGTGCCTTTTGTATTAAATTCCTATGCAATTTCTGTGTATCATCGTCAATACGAAGGTCAGAGGGATACAGTACACCTGAAGTGAAGCGTCGGAATCTATAACTAGTGTCACATGAATGGTTCAAAACATAGACAGTAAGAAGAGTCAGTTATCTTGTACTTAAGTCGGCATTGTGCCTTTTGGATTTAACTCCGATGCAATTTCTGTGTTTCATCGTCAATAAGAAGGTCAGAGGTATACAGTAAACCTGAAGTGAAGCATCGGAATCTATAACTAGTGTCACAGGAATGGTTCAATACATAGACAGTAAGAAGAGTCAGTTTTCTTGAACTTAAGTCGGCATTGTTCATTTTGTATTTAATTCCGATGCAATTTCTGTGTTTCATCGTCAATAAGACGGTCAGAGGGATACAGTAAACCTGAAGTGAAGCATCGGAATCTATAACTAGTGTCTCAGGAATGGTTCAAACATAGACAGTAAGAAGAGTCAGTCTTCTTGTACTTAAGTCGGCATTGTGCCTTTTGTATTTAATTCAGATGCAATTTCTGTGTTTCATCGTCAATATGAAGGTCAAAGTAATACAGTAAACCTGAAGTGAAGCATCCGAATCTATAACTAGTGTCACAGGAATGGTTCAAAACATAGACAGTAAGAAGAGTCAGTTTTCTTGTACTTAAGTCGGCATTGTGCCTTTTGTATATAATTCCGATGCAATTTCTGTGTTTCATCGTCAATAAGAAGCTCAGAGGGATACAGTAAACCCGAAGTGAAGCATCGGAAACTATAACTAGTGACACAGGAATGGTTCAAAACATAGACAGTAAGAAGGGTCAGTCTTCTTGTAATTAAGTCGGCATTTTGCATTTTGTATTTAATTCCGATGCAATTTCTGTGTTTCATCGTCAATACGAAGTTCAGAGGGATACAGTAAACCTGAAGTGAAGCATCGGAATCTATAACTAGTGTCACAGAAATGGTTCAAAACATAGACAGTAAGAAGCGCCAGTCTTCTTGTACTTGAGTCGGCATTTGCCTTTTGTATTTAATTCCGATGCAATTTCTGTGTTTCTTCGTCAATAAGAAGGTCAGAGGGATACAGTATACCTGATGTGAAGCATCGGAATCTATAACTAGTGTCGCAGGAATGGTTCAAAACATAGACAGTAAGAAGAGCCAGTCTTCTTGTACCTGAGTCGGCATTGTGCCTTTTCTATTTAATTCGGATTCAATTTCTGTGTTTCATCGTCAATACGAAGGTCAGAGGGATACAGTAAACCTGAAGTGAAGCATCGGAATCTATAACTAGTGTCACAGGAATGGTTGTAACCATAGACAGTAAGAAGACTCAGTGTTCTTGTACTGAAGTCGGCATTGTGCCTTTTGTATTTAATTAAGATGCATTTTCTGTGTTTCATCGTCAATAATAAGGTCAGAGGGATACAGTATACCTGATGTGAAGCATCGGAATCTATAACTAGTATCGCAGGAATGGTTCAAAACATAGACAGTGAGAAGAGCCAGTCTTCTTGTACCTGAGTCGGCATTGTTCCATTTCTATTTAATTCGGATTCAATTTCTGTGTTTCATCGTCAATACGAAGGTCAGAGGGATACAGTAAACCTGAAGTGAAGCATCGGAATCGATAACTAGTGTCACAGGAATGGTTGAAACCATAGACAGTAAGAAGACTCAGTGTTCTTGTACTGAAGTCGGCATTGTGCCTTTTGTATTTAATTAAGATGCATTTTCTGTGTTTCATCGTCAATAATAAGGTCAGAGGGATACAGTAAACCTGAAGTGAAGTATTGGAATATATAAGTAGTGTCACAGGAATGGTTCAAACATAGACAGTAAGAAGAGTCTGTTTTCTTGTACATAAGTCGGCATTGTGCCTTTTGAATGTAATTCCGTTGCAATTTCTGTGTTTCATCGTCAATAAGAAGGTCAGAGGGATACAGTAAACCTGAAGTGAAGCATCGGAATCTATAATTAGTGTCACATGAATGGTTCAAAACATAGAGAGAAAGAAGACTTAGTTTTCTTGTACTTAAGTCGACATTGTGCGTTTTGTATTTAATTCCGATGCAATTTCTGTGTTTCATCGTCAATAAGAAGGTCAGAGGGATACAGTAAACCTAAAGTGAAGCATCGGAATCTATAACTAGTGTCACAGGAATGGTTCAATACATAGACAGCAAGAAGAGTCAGTCTTCTTGTACTTAAGTCGGCATTGTGCCTTTTGTATTTAATTAAGATGCAATTTCTGTGTTTCATCGTCAATAAGAAGGTCAAAGTAATACAGTAAAACCTGAAGTGAAGCATCGGAATCTATAACTAGTGTCACAGGAATTGTTCACAACATAGACAGTAAGAAGAGTCACTTTTCTTGTACTTAAGTCGGCATTGTGCCTTTTGTATATAATTCCGATGCAATTTCTGTGTTTCATCGTCAATAAGAAGCTCAGAGGAATACAGTAAACCCGAGGTGAAGCATCGGAATCTAAAACTAGTGTTACAGGAATGGTTCAAAACATAGACAGTAAGAAGGGTCAGTCTTCTTGTACTTAAGTCGGCATTTTGCATTTTGTATTTAATTCCGATGCAGTTTCTGTTTTTCATCGTCAATACGAAGTTCAGAGGAATACAGTAAACCTGAAGTGAAGCATCGGAATCTATAACTAGTGTCACAGAAATGGTTCAAAACATAGACAGTAAGAAGAGCCAGTCTTCATGTACTTGAGTCGGCATTTGCCTTTTGTATTTAAACCGATGCAATTTCTGTGTTTCTTCGTCAATAAGAAGGTCAGAGGGATACAGTATACCTGATGTGAAGCATCGGAATCTAAAACTAGTGCCGCAGGATTGGTTCAAAACATAGACAGTAAGAAGAGCCAGTCTTCTTGTACCTCAGTCGGCATTGTGCCTTTTGTATTTAATTCCGATTTTATATCTGTGTATCATCGTCAATAAGAAGGTCAGAGGGATTCAGTAAACCTGAAGTGAAGCATCTGAATCTATAAGTAGTGTCACAGGAATGGTGCAAAACATAGACAGTAAGAAGAGTCAGTCTTCCTGTACTTAAGTCGGCATTGTGCCTTTTGTATTTAATTCCGATGCAATTTACGTGTTTCATCGTCAATAAGGAGGTCAGAGGGATACAGTAAACCTGAAGTGATGCATAGGAATTTATAACTAGTGTCACAGGAATGGTTCAAAACATAGACAGTAAGAAGAATGAGTTTTCTTGTACTTAAGTCGGCATTGTGCCTTTTGTATTTAATTGCGATGCAATTTCAGTGTTTCATCGTCAATACGAAGGTCAGAGGGATACAGTAAACCTGAAGTGAAGCATCGGAATCTATAACTAGTGTGACATGAGTGGTTCAAATCATAGACAGTAAGAAGAGACAGTTATCTTGTACTTAAGTCGGCATTGTGCCTTTTGTATTAAATTCCTATGCAATTTCTGTGTATCATCGTCAATACGAAGGTCAGAGGGATACAGTACACCTGAAGTGAAGCGTCGGAATCTATAACTAGTGTCACATGAATGGTTCAAAACATAGACAGTAAGAAGAGTCAGTTATCTTGTACTTAAGTCGGCATTGTGCCTTTTGGATTTAACTCCGATGCAATTTCTGTGTTTCATCGTCAATAAGAAGGTCAGAGGTATACAGTAAACCTGAAGTGAAGCATCGGAATCTATAACTAGTGTCAAAGGAATGGTTCAATACATAGACAGTAAGAAGAGTCAGTTTTCTTGAACTTAAGTCGGCATTGTTCATTTTGTATTTAATTCCGATGCAATTTCTGTGTTTCATCGTCAATAAGACGGTCAGAGGGATACAGTAAACCTGAAGTGAAGCATCGGAATCTATAACTACTGTCTCAGGAATGGTTCAAACATAGAGAGTAAGAAGAGTCAGTCTTCTTGTACTTAAGTCGGCATTGTGCCTTTTGTATTTAATTCGGATGCAATTTCTGTGTTTCATCGTCAATATGAAGGTCAGAGGGATACAGTAAACCCGAAGTGAACCATCGGAAACTATAACTAGTGACACAGGAATGGTTCAAAACATAGACACTTAGAAGATTCAGTCTTCTTGTAATTAAGTCGGCATTTTGCATTTTGTATTTAATTCCGATGCAATTTCTGTGTTTCATCGTCAATACGACGTTCAGAGGGATACAGTAAACCTGAAGTGAAGCATCGGAATGTATAACTAGTGTCACAGAAATGGTTCAAAACATAGACAGTAAGAAGCGCCAGTCTTCTTGTACTTGAGTCGGCATTTGCCTTTTGTATTTAATTCCGATGCAATTTCTGTGTTTCTTCGTCAATAAGAAGGTCAGAGGGATACAGTATACCTGATGTGAAGCATCGGAATCTATAACTAGTGTCGCAGGAATGGTTCAGAACATAGACAGTAAGAAGAGCCAGTCTTCTTGTTCCTGAGTCGGCATTGTGCCTTTTCTATTTAATTCGGATTCAATTTCTGTGTTTCATCGTCAATAATAAGGTCAGAGGGATACAGTAAACCAGAAGTGAAGTATTGGAATATATAAGTAGTGTCGCAGGAATGGTTCAAACATAGACAGTAAGAAGAGTCTGTTTTCTTGTACATAAGTCGGCATTGTTCCTTTTGAATTTAATTCCGTTGCAATTTCTGTGTTTCATCGTCAATAAGAAGGTCAGAGGGATACAGTAAACCTGAAGTGAAGCATCGGAATCTATAATTAGTGTCACATGAATGGTTCAAAACATAGAGAGTAAGAAGACTTAGTTTTCTTGTACTTAAGTCGACATTGTGCGTTTTGTATTTAATTCCGATGCAATTTCTGTGTTTCATCGTCAAGAAGAAGGTCAGAGGGATACAGTAAACCTAAAGTGAAGCATCGGAATCTATAACTAGTGTCACAGGAATGGTTCAATACATAGACAGCAAGAAGAGTCAGTCTTCTTGTACTTAAATCGGCATTGTGCCTTTTGTATTTAATTAAGATGCAATTTCTGTGTTTCATCGTCAATAAGAAGGTCAAAGTAATACAGTAAACCTGAAGTGAAGCATCGGAATCTATAACTAGTGTCACAGGAATGGTTCACAACATAGACAGTAAGAAGAGTCACTTTTCTTGTACTTAAGTCGGCATTGTGCCTTTTGTATATAATTCCGATGCAATTTCTGTGTTTCATCGTCAATAAGAAGCTCAGAGGAATACAGTAAACCCGAGGTGAAGCATCGGAATCTATAACTAGTGTTACAGGAATGGTTCAAAACATAGACAGTAAGAAGGGTCAGTCTTCTTGTACTTAAGTCGGCATTTTGCATTTTGTATTTAATTCCGATGCAGTTTCTGTTTTTCATCGTCAATACGAAGTTCAGAGGAATACAGTAAACCTGAAGTGAAGCATCGGAATCTATAACTAGTGTCACAGAAATGGTTCAAAACATAGACAGTAAGAAGAGCCAGTCTTCATGTACTTGAGTCGGCATTTGCCTTTTGTATTTAATTCCGATGCAATTTCTGTGTTTCTTCGTCAATAAGAAGGTCAGAGGGATACAGTATACCTGATGTGAAGCATCGGAATCTAAAACTAGTGCCGCAGGATTGGTTCAAAACATAGACAGTAAGAAGAGCCAGTCTTCTTGTACCTCAGTCGGCATTGTGCCTTTTGTATTTAATTCCGATTTTATATCTGTGTATCATCGTCAATAAGAAGGTCTGAGGGATTCAGTAAACCTGACGTGAAGCATCTGAATCTATAAGTAGTGTCACAGGAATGGTGCAAAACATAGACAGTAAGAAGAGTCAGTCTTCCTGTACTTAAGTCGGCATTGTGCCTTTTGTATTTAATTCCGATGCAATTTACGTGTTTCATCGTCAATAAGAAGGTCAGAGGGATACAGTTAACCTGAAGTGATGCATAGGAATTTATAACTAGTGTCACAGGAATGGTTCAAAACATAGACAGTAAGAAGAATGAGTTTTCTTGTACTTAAGTCGGCATTGTGCCTTTTGCATTTAATTGCGATGCAATTTCTGTGTTTCATCGTCAATACGAAGGTCAGAGGGATACAGTAAACCTGAAGTGAAGCATCGGAATCTATAACTAGTGTGACATGAGTGGTTCAAATCATAGACAGTAAGAAGAGACAGTTTTCTTGTACTTAAGTTGGCATTGTGCCTTTTGTATTAAATTCCTATGCAATTTCTGTGTATCATCGTCAATACGAAGGTCAGAGGGATACAGTACACCTGAAGTGAAGCGTCGGAATCTATAACTAGTGTCACATGAATGGTTCAAAACATAGACAGTAAGAAGAGTCAGTTATCTTGTACTTAAGTCGGCATTGTGCCTTTTGGATTTAACTCCGATGCAATTTCTGTGTTTCATCGTCAATAAGAAGGTCAGAGGTATACAGTAAACCTGAAGTGAAGCATCGTAATCTATAACTAGTGTCACAGGAATGGTTCAATACATAGACAGTAAGAAGAGTCAGTTTTCTTGAACTTAAGTCGGCATTGTTCATTTTGTATTTAATTCCGATGCAATTTCTGTGTTTCATCGTCAACAAGACGGTCAGAGGGATACAGTAAACCTGAAGTGAAGCATCGGAATCTATAACTAGTGTCTCAGGAATGGTTCAAACATAGAGAGTAAGAAGAGTCAGTCTTCTTGTACTTAAGTCGGCATTGTGCCTTTTGTATTTAATTCAGATGCAATTTCTGTGTTTCATCGTCAATATGAAGGTCAAAGTAATACAGTAAACCTGAAGTGAAGCATCGGAATATATAACTAGTGTCACAGGAAAGGTTAAAAACATAGACAGTAAGAACAGTCAGTTTTCTTGTACATAAGTCGGCATTGTGCCTTTTGTATATAATTCCGATGCAATTTCTGTGTTTCATCGTCAATAAGAAGCTCAGAGGTATACAGTAAACCCGAAGTGAAACATCGGAATCTATAACTAGTGTCACAGGAATGGTTCAAAATATAGACAGTAAGGAGGGTCAGTCTTCTTGTACTTAAGTCGGCATTTTGCATTTTGTATTTAATTCCGATGAAATTTCTGTGTTTCATCATCAATACGAAGTTCAGAGGTATACAGTAAACCTGAAGTGAAGCATCGGAATCTATAACTAGTGTCACAGAAATGGTTCAAAACATAGACAGTAAGAAGCGCCAGTGTTCTTGTACTTGAGTCGGCATTTGCCTTTTGTATTTAATTCCGATGCAATTTCTGTGTTTCTTCGTCAATAAGAAGGTCGGAGGGATACAGTATACCTGATGTGAAGCATCGGAATCTATAACTAGTGTCACAGGAATGGTTGAACCCATAGACAGTAAGAAGACTCAGTGTTCTTGTACCTGAGTCGGCATTGTGCCTTTTGTATTTAATTAAGATGCATTTTCTGTGTTTCATCGTCAATAATAAGGTCAGAGGGATACAGTAAACCTGAAGTGAAGTATCGGAATCTATAACTAGTGTCATAGGAATGGTTCAAAACTTAGCCAGTAAGAAGAGTCAGTCTTCTTGTACTTAAGTCGGCATTGTGCATTTTGTATATACTTCCGACGCAATTTCTGTGTTTCATCGTCAATAAGAAGGTCAGCCGGATACTGTAAACCTGAAGTGAAGCATTGGAATATATATGTAGTGTCACAGGAATGGTTCAAACATAGACAGTAAGAAGAGTCTGTTTTTTTGTACATAAGTCGGCATTGTGCCTTTTGAATTTAATTCCGTTGCAATTTCTGTGTTTCATCGTCAATAAGAAGGTCAGAGGGATACAGTAAACCTGAAGTGAAGCATCGGAATCTATAATTAGTGTCACATGAATGGTTCAAAACATAGAGAGTAAGAAGACTTAGTTTTCTTGTATTTAAGTCGACATTGTGCGTTTTGTGTTTAAATCCGATGCAATTTCTGTGTTTCATCGTCAATAAGAAGGTCAGAGGGATACAGTAAATCTGAAGTGAAGCATCGGAATCTATAACTAGTGTCACAGAAATGGTTCAAAACATAGACAGTAAGAAGAGCCAGTCTTCTTGTACTTGAGTCGGCATTGTGCCTTTTGTATTTAATTCCGATGTTATATCTGTGTTTCATCGTCAATAAGAAGGTGAGAGGAATTCAGTAAACCTGAAGTGAAGCATCGGAATCTATTACTAGTGTCACAGGAGTGGTTCAATACATAGACAGTAAGAAGAGTCAGTTTTCTTGAACTTAAGTCGGCATTGTTCATTTTGTATTTAATTCCTATGCAATTTCTGTGTTTCATCGTCAATAAGAAGGTCAGAGGGATACAGAAAACCTGAAGTGAAGCATCGGAATCTGTAACTAGTGTCACAGGAATGGTTCAAAACATAGACAGTAAGAAGAGTCAGTCTTCTTGTACTTAAGTCGGCATTGTGCCTTTTGTATTTAATTAAGATGCAATTTCTGTGTTTCATCGACAATAAGAAGGTCAAAGTAATACAGTAAACCTGAAGTGAAGCATCGGAATCTATAACTAGTGTCACAGGAATGGTTCAAAACATAGACAGTAAGAAGAGTCACTCTTCTTGTACTTAAGTCGGCATTGTGCCTTTTGTATATAATTCCGATGCAATTTCTGTGTTTCATCGTCAATAAGAAGCTCAGAGGGATACAGTAAACCCGAAGTGAAGCATCGGAATCTATAACTAGTGTTACAGGAATGGTTCAAAACATAGACAGTAAGAAATGTCAGTCTTCTTGTACTTAAGTCGGCATTTTGCATTTTGTATTTAATTCCGATGCAGTTTCTGTTTTTCATCGTCAATACGAAGTTCAGAGGAATACAGTAAACATGAAGTGAAGCATCGGAATCTATAACTAGTGTCACAGAAATGGTTCAAAACATAGACAGTAAGAAGAGCCTGTCTTCTTGTACTTGAGTCGGCATTTGCCTTTTGTATTTAATTTCGATGCAATTTCTGTGTTTCTTCGTCAATAAGAAGGTCAGCCGGATACAGTAAACCTGAAGTGAAGCATTGGAATCTATAAGTAGTGTCACAGGAATGGTTCAAACATAGACAGAAAGAAGAGTCTGTTTTCTTGTACATAAGTCGGCATTGTGCCTTTTTAATTTAATTCCGTTGCAATTTCTGTGTTTCATCGTCAATAAGAAGGTCAGAGGGATACAGTAAACCTGAAGTGAAGCATCGGAATCTGTAATTAGTGTCACATGAATGGTTCAAAACATAGAGAGTAAGAAGAGTCAGTTTTCTTGTACTTAAGTCAACATTTTGCGTTTTGCATTTAATTCCGATGCAATTTCTATGTTTCATCGTCAATAAGAAGGTCAGAGGGATACAGTAAACCTGAAGTGAAGCATTGGAATCTATAACTAGTGTCACATGAATGATTCAAAACATAGACAGTAAGAAGAGTCAGTTATCTTGTACTTAAGTCGGCATTGTGCCTTTTGGATTTAACTCCGATGCAATTTCTGTGTTTCATCGTCAATAAGAAGGTCAGAGGTATACAGTAAACCTGAAGTGAAGCATCGGAATCTATAACTAGTGTCACAGGAATGGTTCAATACATAGACAGTAAGAAGAGTCAGTTTTCTTGAACTTAAGTCGGCATTGTTCATTTTGTATTTAATTCCGATGCAATTTCTGTGTTTCATCGTCAACAAGACGGTCAGAGGGATACAGTGAACCTGAAGTGAAGCATCGGAATCTATAACTAGTGTCTCAGGAATGGTTCAAACATAGAGAGTAAGAAGAGTCAGTCTTCTTGTACTTAAGTCGGCATTGTGCCTTTTGTATTTAATTCAGATGCAATTTCTGTGTTTCATCGTCAATATGAAGGTCAAAGTAATACAGTAAACCTGAAGTGAAGCATCGGAATATATAACTAGTGTCACAGGAAAGGTTAAAAACATAGACAGTAAGAACAGTCAGTTTTCTTGTACATAAGTCGGCATTGTGCCTGTTGTATATAATTCCGATGCAATTTCTGTGTTTCATCGTCAATAAGAAGCTCAGAGGTATACAGTAAACCCGAAGTGAAGCATCGGAATCTATAACTAGTGTCACAGGAATGGTTCAAAATATAGACAGTAAGGAGGGTCAGTCTTCTTGTACTTAAGTCGGCATTTTGCATTTTGTATTTTTCCGATGAAATTTCTGTGTTTCATCGTCAATACGAAGTTCAGAGGTATACAGTAAACCTGAAGTGAAGCATCGGAATCTATAACTAGTGTCACAGAAATGGTTCAAAACATAGACAGTAAGAAGCGCCAGTGTTCTTGTACTTGAGTCGGCATTTGCCTTTTATATTTAATTCCGATGCAATTTCTGTGTTTCTTCGTCAATAAGAAGGTCGGAGGGATACAGTATACCTGATGTGAAGCATCGGAATCTATAACTAGTGTCACAGGAATGGTTGAACCCATAGACAGTAAGAAGACTCAGTGTTCTTGTACTGAAGTTGGCATTGTGCCTTTTGTATTTAATTAAGATGCATTTTCTGTGTTTCATCGTCAATAATAAGGTCAGAGGGATACAGTAAACCTGAAGTGAAGTATCGGAATCTATAACTAGTGTCATAGGAATGGTTCAAAACTTAGCCAGTAAGAAGAGTCAGTCTTCTTGTACTTAAGTCGGCATTGTGCATTTTGTATATACTTCCGATGCAATTTCTGTGTTTCATCGTCAATAAGAAGGTCAGCCGGATACTGTAAACCTGAAGTGAAGCATTGGAATATATATGTAGTGTCACAGGAATGGTTCAAACATAGACAGTAAGAAGAGTCCGTTTTTTTGTACATAAGTCGGCATTGTGCCTTTTGAATTTAATTCCGTTGCAATTTCTGTGTTTCATCGTCAATAAGAAGGTCAGAGGGATACAGTAAACCTGAAGTGAAGCATCGGAATCTATAATTAGTGTCACATGAATGGTTCAAAACATAGAGAGTAAGAAGACTTAGTTTTCTTGTATTTAAGTCGACATTGTGCGTTTTGTGTTTGAATCCGATGCAATTTCTGTGTTTCATCGTCAATAAGAAGGTCAGAGGGATACAGTAAATCTGAAGTGAAGCATCGGAATCCATAACTAGTGTCACAGAAATGGTTCAAAACATAGACAGTAAGAAGAGCCAGTCTTCTTGTACTTGAGTCGGCATTGTGCCTTTTGTATTTAATTCCGATGTTATATCTGTGTTTCATCGTCAATAAGAAGGTGAGAGGAATTCAGTGAACCTGAAGTGAAGCATCGGAATCTATTACTAGTGTCACAGGAGTGGTTCAATACATAGACAGTAAGAAGAGTCAGTTTTCTTGAACTTAAGTCGGCATTGTTCATTTTGTATTTAATTCCGATGCAATTTCTGTGTTTCATCGTCAATAAGAAGGTCAGAGGGATACAGAAAACCTGAAGTGAAGCATCGGAATCTGTAACTAGTGTCACAGGAATGGTTCAAAACATAGACAGTAAGAAGAGTCAGTCTTCTTGTACTTAAGTCGGCATTGTGCCTTTTGTATTTAATTAAGATGCAATTTCTGTGTTTCATCGACAATAAGAAGGTCAAAGTAATACAGTAAACCTGAAGTGAAGCATCGGAATCGATAACTAGTGTCACAGGAATGGTTCAAAACATAGACAGTAAGAAGAGTCACTCTTCTTGTACTTAAGTCGGCATTGTGCCTTTTGTATATAATTCCGATGCAATTTCTGTGTTTCATCGTCAATAAGAAGCTCAGAGGGATACAGTAAACCCGAAGTGAAGCATCGGAATCTATAACTAGTGTTACAGGAATGGTTCAAAACATAGACAGTAAGAAATGTCAGTCTTCTTGTACTTAAGTCGGCATTTTGCATTTTGTATTTAATTCCGATGCAGTTTCTGTTTTTCATCGTCAATACGAAGTTCAGAGGAATACAGTAAACATGAAGTGTAGCATCGGAATCTATAACTAGTGTCACAGAAATGGTTCAAAACATAGACAGTAAGAAGAGCCTGTCTTCTTGTACTTGAGTCGGCATTTGCCTTTTGTATTTAATTTCGATGCAATTTCTGTGTTTCTTCGTCAATAAGAAGGTCAGCCGGATACAGTAAACCTGAAGTGAAGCATTGGAATCTATAAGTATTGTCACAGGAATGGTTCAAACATAGACAGCAAGAAGAGTCTGTTTTCTTGTACATAAGTCGGCATTGTGCCTTTTTAATTTAATTTCGTTGCAATTTCTGTGTTTCATCGTCAATAAGAAGGTCAGAGGGATACAGTAAACCTGAAGTGAAGCATCGGAATCTGTAATTAGTGTCACATGAATGGTTCAAAACATAGAGAGTAAGAAGAGTCAGTTTTCTTGTACTTAAGTCAACATTTTGCGTTTTGCATTTAATTCCGATGCAATTTCTATGTTTCATCGTCAATAAGAAGGTCAGAGGGATACAGTAAACCTGAAGTGAAGCATTGGAATCTATAACTAGTGTCACATGAATGGTTCAAATCATAGACATTAAGGAGAGACAGTTTTCTTGTACTTAAGTCGTCATTGTGCCTTTTGTATTAAATTCCTATGCAATTTCTGAGTATAATCGTCAATACGAAGGTCAGAGGGATACAGTAAACCTGAAGTGAAGCATCGGAATCTATAACTAGTGTCACAGAAATGGTTCAAAACATAGACAGTAAGAAGAGCCAGTCTCCTTGTACTTGAGTCGGCATTGTGCCTTTTGTATTTAATTCCGATGTTATATCTGTGTTTCATCGTCAATAAGAAGGTCAGAGGGATTTAGTAAACCTGAAGTGAAGCATCGGAATCTATAACTAGTGTCACAGGAATGGTTCAATACATAGACAGTAAGAAGAGTCAGTTTTCTTGAACTTAAGTCGGCATTGTTCATTTTGTATTTAATTCCGATGCAATTTCTGTGCTTCATCGTCAATAAGGCGGTCAGAGGGATACAGTAAACCTGAAGTGAAGCATCGGAATCTATAACTAGTGTCTCAGGAATGGTTCAAACATAGAGAGTAAGAAGAGCCAGTCTTCTTGAACTTGAGTCGGCATTGTGCCTTTTGTATTTAATTCCGATGTTATATCTGTGTTACATCGTCAATAAGAAGGTGAGAGGGATTCAGTAAACCTGATGTGAAGCATCGGAATCTATTACTAGTGTCACAGGAATGGTTCAATACATAGACAGTAAGAAAAGTCAGTTTTCTTGAACTTAAGTCGGCATTGTTCATTTTGTATTTAAATCCGATGCAATTTCTGTGTTTCATCGTCAATAGGAAGGTCATAGGGATACAGTAAACCTGAAGTGAAGTATCGGAATCTATAACTAGTGTCACAGGAATGGTTCAAAACATAGACAGTAAGAAGAGTCAGTCTTCTTGTACTTAAGTCGGCATTGTGCCTTTTGTATTTAATTAAGATGCAATTTCTGTGTTTCATCGTCAATAAGAAGGTCAAAGTAATACAGTAAACCTGAAGTGAAGCATCGGAATCTATAACTAGTGTCACAGGAATGGTTCAAAACATAGACAGTAAGAAGAGTCACTTTTCTTGTACTTAAGTCGGCATTGTGCCTTTTGTATGTAATTCCGATGCAATTTCTGTGTTTCATCGTCAATAAGAAGCTCAGAGGGATACAGTAAACCCGAGGTGAAGCATCGGAATCTATAACTAGTGTTACAGGAATGGTTCAAAACATAGACAGTAAGAAGGGTCAGTCTTCTTGCACTTATGTCGGCATTTTGCATTTTGTATTTAATTCCGATGCAGTTTCTGTTTTTCATCGTCAATACGAAGTTCAGAGGGATACAGTAAACCTGAAGTGAAGCATCGGATTCTATAACTAGTGTCACAGAAATGGTTCAAAACATAGACAGTAAGAAGAGCCAGTCTTCTTGTACTTGAGTCGGCATTTGCCTTTTGTATTTAATTCCGATGCAATTTCTGTGTTTCTTCGTCAAGAAGAAGGTCAGAGGGATACAGTATACCTGATGTGAAGCATCGGAATCTAAAACTAGTGCCGCAGGAATGGTTCAAAACATAGACAGTAAGAAGAGCCAGTCTTCTTGTACCTGAGTCGGCATTGTGCCTTTTGTATTTAATTCCGATGGTATATCTGTGTTTCATCGTCAATAAGAAGGTCAGAGGGATTCAGTAAACCTGAAGTGAAGCATCTGAATCTATAAGTAGTGTCACAGGAATGGTGCAAAACATAGACAGTAAGAAGAGTCAGTGTTCCTGTACTTAAGTCGGCATTGTGCCTTTTGTATTTAATTCCGATGCAATTTACGTTTTTCATCGTCAATAAGAAGGTCAGAGGGATACAGTAAACCTGAAGTGATGCATAGGAATTTATAACTAGTGTCACAGGAATGGTTCAAAACATAGACAGTAAGAAGAAATAGTTTTCTTGTACTTAATTCGGCATTGTGCCTTTTGTATTTAATTCCGATGCAATTTCTGTGTTTCATCGTCAATACGAAGGTCAGAGGAATACAGTAAACCTGAAGTGAAGCATCGGAATCTATAACTAGTGTCACATGAATGGTTCAAATCATAGACAGTAAGAAGAGACAGTTTTCTTGTACTTAAGTCGGCATTGTGCCTTTTGTATTAAATTCCTATGCAATTTCTGTGTATCATCGTCAATACGAAGGTCAGAGGGATACAGTAAACCTGAAGTGATGCATCGGAATCTATAACTAGTGTCACATGAATGGTTCAGAACATAGACAGTAAGAAGAGTCAGTTATCTTGTACTTAAGTCTGCATTGTGCCTTTTGTATTTAATTCCGATGCAATTTCTGTGCTTCATCGTCAATAAGAAGGTCAGAGGGATACAGTAAACCTGAGGAGAAGCATCGGAATCTATAACTAGTGTCACATGAATTTTTCAAAAGATAGAGAGTAAGAAGAGTCAGTTTTCTTGTACTTAGGTCGACATTGTGCCTTTTGTATTTAATTCCGATCCAATTTCTGTGTTTCATCGTCAATAAGAAGGTCAGACGGATACAGTAAACCTGAAGTAAAGCATCGGAATATATAACTAGTGTCACATCAATTGTTCAAAATTTAGACAGTAAGAAGAGTCAGTCTTCTTCCACTTAAGTCGGCAATGTGCGTTTTGTATATACTTCCGATGTAATTACTGTGTTTCATCGTCAATAAGAAGCTCAGAGGGATACAGTAAACCCGAAGTGAAGTATAGGAATCTATAAGTAGTGTCACAGGAATGGTTCAAAACATAGACAGTAAGAAGAGTCAGTTTTCTTGTACTTAAGTCGGCATTGTGCCTTTTGTATTTAATTCCGATGCAATATCTGTGTTTCTTCGTCAATAAGAAGGTCAGAGTGATACACTAAACCTGAAGTGAAGCACCGGAATCTATAAATAGTGTCACAGAAATGGTTAAAAACATAGACAGTAAGAAGAGCCAGTCTGCTTGTACTTGAGTCGGCATTGTGCCTTTTGTATTTAATTCCGATGTTATATCTGTGTGTCATCGTCAATAAGAAGGTCAGAGGGATTCAGTAAACCTGAAGTGAAGCATCTGAATCTATAAGTAGTGTCACAGGAATGGTGCAAAACATAGACAGTAAGAAGAGTCAGTCTTCCTGTACTTAAGTCGGCATTGTGCCTTTTGTATTTAATTCCGATGCAATTTACGTGTTTCATCGTCAATAAGAAGGTCAGAGGGATACAGTAAACCTGAAGTGATGCATAGGAATTTATAACTAGTGTCACAGGAATGGTTCAAAACATAGACAGTAAGAAGAATGAGTTTTCTTGCACTTACGTCGGCATTGTGCCTTTTGTATTTAATGCCGATGCAATTTCTGTGTTTCATCGTCAATAAGAAGGTCAGAGTGATACAGTAAACCTGAAGTCAAGCATCGGAATCTATAACTAGTGACAGAGAAATGGTTCCAAACATAGACAGTAAGAAGAGCCAGTCTTCTTGTACTTGAGTCGGCATTGTGCCTTTTGTATTTCATTCCAATGTTATATCTGTGTTTCATCGTCAATAAGAAGGTCAGAGGGATTCTGTAAACCTGAAGTGAAGCATCAGTATCTATAACTAGTGTCACAGGAATGGTACAATACATAGACAGTAAGAAGAGTCAGATTTCTTGAACTTAAGTCGGCATAGTGCATTTTGTATTTAATTCCGATGCAATTTCTGTGTTTCATCGTCAATAATAAGGTCAGAGGGATACAGTAAACCTGAAGTGAAGCATCGGAATCTATAACTAGTGTCATAGGAATGGTTCAAAACATAGACAGTAAGAAGAGTCCGTTTTCTTGTAATTAAGTCGGCATTGTGCCTTTTGAGTTTATTTCCGATGCACTTTCTGTGTTTCATCGTCAATAAGAAGGTCAGAGGGATGCAGTAAACCTGAAGTGAAGCATCGGAATCTATAACTAGTGTCACAGCAATGGTTCAAATCATAGACAGTAAGAAGAGTCACTCTTCTTGTACTTAAGTCGGCATTGTGCCTTTTGTATATAATTCCGATGCAATTTCTGTGTTTCATCGTCAATAAGAAGCTCAGAGGGATACAGTAAACCCGAAGTGAAGCATCGGAATCTATAGTTAGTGTCACAGGAATCGTTCAAAATATAGACAGTAAGAAGGGTCAGTCTTCTTGTACTTAAGTTGGTATTTTGCATTTGAATTTAATTCCGATGCAATTTCTGTGATTCATCGTCAATAGGAAGGTCAGAGGGATACAGTAAACCTGAAGTGAAGCATCGGAATCTATAACTAGTGTCACAGAGATGGTTCAAAACATAGACAGTAAGAAGAGCCAGTCTTCTTGTACTTGAGTCGGCATTTGCCTTTTGTATTTAATTCTGATGCAATTTCTGTGATTCTCCGTCAATAAGAAGGTCAGAAGGATACAGTATACCTGATGTGAAGCATCGGAATCTAAAACTAGTGCCGCAGGAATGGTTCAAAACATAGACAGTAAGAAGAGCCAGTCTTCTTGTACCTGAGTCGGCATTGTGCCTTTTGTATTTAATTCCGATGTTATATCTGTGTTTCATCGTCAATAAGAAGGTCAGAGGGATTCAGTAAACCTGAAGTGAAGCATCTGAATCTATAAGTAGTGTCACAGGAATGGTGCAAAACATAGACAGTAAGAAGAGTCAGTGTTCCTGTACTTAAGTCGGCATTGTGCCTTTTGTATTTAATTCCGATGCAATTTACGTTTTTCATCGTCAATAAGAAGGTCAGAGGGATACAGTAAACCTGAAGTGATGCATAGGAATTTATAACTAGTGTCACAGGAATGGTTCAAAACATAGACAGTAAGAAGAAATAGTTTTCTTGTACTTAATTCGGCATTGTGCCTTTTGTATTTAATTCCGATGCAATTTCTGTGTTTCATCGTCAATACGAAGGTCAGAGGAATACAGTAAACCTGAAGTGAAGCATCGGAATCTATAACTAGTGTCACATGAATGGTTCAAATCATAGACAGTAAGAAGAGACAGTTTTCTTGTACTTAAGTCGGCATTGTGCCTTTTGTATTAAATTCCTATGCAATTTCTGTGTATCATCGTCAATACGAAGGTCAGAGGGATACAGTAAACCTGAAGTGATGCATCGGAATCTATAACTAGTGTCACATGAATGGTTCAGAACATAGACAGTAAGAAGAGTCAGTTATCTTGTACTTAAGTCTGCATTTTGCCTTTTGTATTTAATTCCGATGCAATTTCTGTGCTTCATCGTCAATAAGAAGGTCAGAGGGATACAGTAAACCTGAGGAGAAGCATCGGAATATATAACTAGTGTCACATGAATGGTTCAAAAGATAGAGAGTAAGAAGAGTCAGTTTTCTTGTACTTAGGTCGACATTGTGCCTTTTGTATTTAATTCCGATCCAATTTCTGTGTTTCATCGTCAATAAGAAGGTCAGACGGATACAGTAAACCTGAAGTCAAGCATCGGAATCTATAACTAGTGACAGAGAAATGGTTCCAAACATAGACAGTAAGAAGAGCCAGTCTTCTTGTACTTGAGTCGGCATTGTGCCTTTTGTATTTCATTCCAATGTTATATCTGTGTTTCATCGTCAATAAGAAGGTCAGAGGGATTCTGTAAACCTGAAGTGAAGCATCAGTATCTATAACTAGTGTCACAGGAATGGTACAATACATAGACAGTAAGAAGAGTCAGATTTCTTGAACTTAAGTCGGCATAGTGCATTTTGTATTTAATTCCGAAGCAATTTCTGTGTTTCATCGTCAATAATAAGGTCAGAGGGATACAGTAAACCTGAAGTGAAGCATCGGAATCTATAACTAGTGTCATAGGAATGGTTCAAAACATAGACAGTAAGAAGAGTCCGTTTTCTTGTAATTAAGTCGGCATTGTGCCTTTTGAGTTTATTTCCGATGCACTTTCTGTGTTTCATCGTCAATAAGAAGGTCAGAGGGATGCAGTAAACCTGAAGTGAAGCATCGGAATCTATAACTAGTGTCACAGGAATGGTTCAAATCATAGACAGTAAGAAGAGTCACTCTTCTTGTACTTAAGTCGGCATTGTGCCTTTTGTATATAATTCCGATGCAATTTCTGTGTTTCATCGTCAATAAGAAGCTCAGAGGGATACAGTAAACCCGAAGTGAAGCATCGGAATCTATAGTTAGTGTCACAGGAATCGTTCAAAATATAGACAGTAAGAAGGGTCAGTCTTCTTGTACTTAAGTTGGTATTTTGCATTTGAATTTAATTCCGATGCAATTTCTGTGATTCATCGTCAATAGGAAGGTCAGAGGGATACAGTAAACCTGAAGTGAAGCATCGGAATCTATAACTAGTGTCACAGAGATGGTTCAAAACATAGACAGTAAGAAGAGCCAGTCTTCTTGTACTTGAGTCGGCATTTGCCTTTTGTATTTAATTCTGATGCAATTTCTGTGATTCTCCGTCAATAAGAAGGTCAGAAGGATACAGTATACCTGATGTGAAGCATCGGAATCTAAAACTAGTGCCGCAGGAATGGTTCAAAACATAGACAGTAAGAAGAGCCAGTCTTCTTGTACCTGAGTCGGCATTGTGCCTTTTGTATTTAATTCCGATGTTATATCTGTGTTTCATCGTCAATAAGAAGGTCAGAGGGATTCAGTAAACCTGAAGTGAAGCATCTGAATCTATAAGTAGTGTCACAGGAATGGTGCAAAACATAGACAGTAAGAAGAGTCAGTGTTCCTGTACTTAAGTCGGCATTGTGCCTTTTGTATTTAATTCCGATGCAATTTACGTTTTTCATCGTCAATAAGAAGGTCAGAGGGATACAGTAAACCTGAAGTGATGCATAGGAATTTATAACTAGTGTCACAGGAATGGTTTAAAACATAGACAGTAAGAAGAAATAGTTTTCTTGTACTTAATTCGGCATTGTGCCTTTTGTATTTAATTCCGATGCAATTTCTGTGTTTCATCGTCAATACGAAGGTCAGAGGAATACAGTAAACCTGAAGTGAAGCATCGGAATCTATAACTAGTGTCACATGAATGGTTCAAATCATAGACAGTAAGAAGAGACAGTTTTCTTGTACTTAAGTCGGCATTGTGCCTTTTGTATTAAATTCCTATGCAATTTCTGTGTATCATCGTCAATACGAAGGTCAGAGGGATACAGTAAACCTGAAGTGATGCATCGGAATCTATAACTAGTGTCACATGAATGGTTCAGAACATAGACAGTAAGAAGAGTCAGTTATCTTGTACTTAAGTCTGCATTGTGCCTTTTGTATTTAATTCCGATGCAATTTTGTGCTTCATCGTCAATAAGAAGGTCAGAGGGATACAGTAAACCTGAGGAGAAGCATCGGAATCTATAACTAGTGTCACATGAATGGTTCAAAAGATAGAGAGTAAGAAGAGTCAGTTTTCTTGTACTTAGGTCGACATTGTGCCTTTTGTAATTAATTCCGATCCAATTTCTGTGTTTCATCGTCAATAAGAAGGTCAGACGGATACAGTAAACCTGAAGTAAAGCATCGGAATATATAACTAGTGTCACATAAATTGTTCAAAATTTAGACAGTAAGAAGAGTCAGTCTTCTTCCACTTAAGTCGGCAATGTGCGTTTTGTATATACTTCCGATGTAATTACTGTGTTTCATCGTCAATAAGAAGCTCAGAGGGATACAGTAAACCCGAAGTGAAGTATAGGAATCTATAAGTAGTGTCACAGGAATGGTTCAAAACATAGACAGTAAGAAGAGTCAGTTTTCTTGTACTTAAGTCGGCATTGTGCCTTTTGTATTTAATTCCGATGCAATATCTGTGTTTCTTCGTCAATAAGAAGGTCAGAGTGATACACTAAACCTGAAGTGAAGCACCGGAATCTATAACTAGTGTCACAGAAATGGTTAAAAACATAGACAGTAAGAAGAGCCAGTCTGCTTGTACTTGAGTCGGCATTGTGCCTTTTGTATTTAATTCCGATGTTATATCTGTGTGTCATCGTCAATAAGAAGGTCAGAGGGATTCAGTAAACCTGAAGTGAAGCATCTGAATCTATAAGTAGTGTCACAGGAATGGTGCAAAACATAGACAGTAAGAAGAGTCAGTCTTCCTGTACTTAAGTCGGCATTGTGCCTTTTGTATTTAATTCCGATGCAATTTTCGTGTTTCATCGTCAATAAGAAGGTCAGAGGGATACAGTAAACCTGAAGTGATGCATAGGAATTTATAACTAGTGTCACAGGAATGGTTCAAAACATAGACAGTAAGAAGAATGAGTTTTCTTGCACTTACGTCGGCATTGTGCCTTTTGTATTTAATGCCGATGCAATTTCTGTGTTTCATCGTCAATAAGAAGGTCAGAGTGATACAGTAAACCTGAAGTCAAGCATCGGAATCTATAACTAGTGACAGAGAAATGGTTCCAAACATAGACAGTAAGAAGAGCCAGTCTTCTTGTACTTGAGTCGGCATTGTGCCTTTTGTATTTCATTCCAATGTTATATCTGTGTTTCATCGTCAATAAGAAGGTCAGAGGGATTCTGTAAACCTGAAGTGAAGCATCAGTATCTATAACTAGTGTCACAGGAATGGTACAATACATAGACAGTAAGAAGAGTCAGATTTCTTGAACTTAAGTCGGCATAGTGCATTTTGTATTTAATTCCGATGCAATTTCTGTGTTTCATCGTCAATAATAAGGTCAGAGGGATACAGTAAACCTGAAGTGAAGCATCGGAATCTATAACTAGTGTCATAGGAATGGTTCAAAACATAGACAGTAAGAAGAGTCCGTTTTCTTGTAATTAAGTCGGCATTGTGCCTTTTGAGTTTAATTCCGATGCACTTTCTGTGTTTCATCGTCAATAAGAAGGTCAGAGGGATGCAGTAAACCTGAAGTGAAGCATCGGAATCTATAACTAGTGTCACAGCAATGGTTCAAATCATAGACAGTAAGAAGAGTCACTCTTCTTGTACTTAAGTCGGCATTGTGCCTTTTGTATATAATTCCGATGCAATTTCTGTGTTTCATCGTCAATAAGAAGCTCAGAGGGATACAGTAAACCCGAAGTGAAGCATCGGAATCTATAGTTAGTGTCACAGGAATCGTTCAAAATATAGACAGTAAGAAGGGTCAGTCTTCTTGTACTTAAGTTGGTATTTTGCATTTGAATTTAATTCCGATGCAATTTCTGTGATTCATCGTCAATAGGAAGGTCAGAGGGATACAGTAAACCTGAAGTGAAGCATCGGAATCTATAACTAGTGTCACAGAGATGGTTCAAAACATAGACAGTAAGAAGAGCCAGTCTTCTTGTACTTGAGTCGGCATTTGCCTTTTGTATTTAATTCTGATGCAATTTCTGTGATTCTCCGTCAATAAGAAGGTCAGAAGGATACAGTATACCTGATGTGAAGCATCGGAATCTATAACTAGTGTCGCAGGAATGGTTCAAAACATAGACAGTAAGAAGAGCCAGTCTTCTTGTACCTGAGTCGGCATTGTGCCTTTTGTATTTAATTCGGATTCAATTTCTGTGTTTCATCGTCAGTAAGAAGGTCAGAGGGATACAGTAAACCTGAAGTGAAGCATCGGAATCTATAACTAGTCTCACAGGAATGGTTCAAAACATAGACAGTAGGAAGAGTCAGTCATCTTGTACTTAAGTCGGCATTGTGCCTTTTATATTTAATTCCGATGCAATTTCTGTGTTTCATCGTCAATAAGAAGGTCAGAGGGATACAGTAAACCTGAAGTGAAGCATCGGAATCTATAACTAGTGTGACATGAATGGTTCAAATCATAGACAGTAAGAAGAGTCCGTTTTCTTTTACTTAAGTCGGCATTGTGCCTTATGTATTTAATTCCGATACAATTTCTGTGTTTCATCGTCAACAAGAAGGTCAGCTGGATACAGTAAACCTGAAGTGAAGCATCGGAATCTATAACTAGTGTCACAGGAATGGTTCAAACATAAACAGTAAGTAGAGTCAGTCTTCTTGTACTTAAGTCGGCATTGTGCCTTTTGTATTTAATTCCGATGCAATTTATGTGCTTCATCGTCAATAAGAAAGTCAGCTGGATACAGTAAACCTGTAGTGAAGCATCGGAATCAATAACTAGTGTCATAGAAATGGTTCAAAATATAGACAGTAAGAAGAATCAGTCTTCTTGAACTTGAGTCGTCATTGTGCCTTTTGTATTTAATTCCGATGAATTTTCTGTGTTTGATCGTCAATAACAAGGTCAGAGGGATACAGTAACCCTGAAGTGAAGCATCGGAATCTATAACTTGTGTCACAGGAATGGTTCAAATCATAGACAGTAAGAAGAGTCACTCTTCTTGTACTGGAGTCGGCATTGTGCCTTTTGTATTTAATTAAGATGCAATTTCTGTGTTTCATCGTCAATAAGAAGGTCAAAGGGATACAGTAAACCTGAAGTGAAGCTTCGGAATCTATAACTGGTGTCACAGGAATTGTTCAAAGCATAGACAGTAAGAAGAGTAAGTCCTCTTGTACTTAAGTGGGCATTGAGCCTTTTGTATATAATTCCGATGCAAATTCTGTGTTTTATCGTCAATAAGAAGGTCAGAGGAATACAGTAAACCTGAAGTGAATCATCGGAATCTATAACTAGTGTCACAGGAATAGTTCAAAACATAGACAGTAAGAAGAGTCAGTTATCTTGTACTTAAGTCGGCATTGTGCCTTTTGTATTTAATTCCGATGCAATTTCTGTGATTTATCGTCAATAAGAAGGTCAGAGGCATACAGTAAACCTGAAGTGAAGCATCGGAATCTATAACTAGTGTCACACGAGCGGATCAAAGCATAGACAGTAAGAAGAGTCAGTTTTCTTGTACATAATTCTGCATTGTTACTTTTCTATTTAATTCCGATGTTATATCTGTGTTTCATCGTCAATAAGAACGTCAGAGGGATACAGTAAACCTGAGGTGATGCAAAGGAATTTATAACTAGTGTCACAGGAATGGTTCAAAACATAGACAGTAAGAAGAATGGGTTTTCTTTTACTTAAGTCGGCATTGTGCCTTTTGTATTTAATTCCGATGCAATTTCTGTGTTTCATCGTCAATACGAAGGTCAGAGGGATGCAGTAAACCTGAAGTGAAGCATCGGAATCTATAACTAGTGTCACAGGAATGGTTCAAAACATAGACAGTAAGAAGAGTCACTCTTCTTGTACTTAAGTCGGCATTGTGCCTTTTGTATATAATTCTGATGCAATTTCTGTGTTTCATCGTCAATAAGAAACTCAGAGGGATACAGTAAACCCGAAGTGAAGCATCGGAATCTATAGCTAGTGTCACAGGAATGGTTCAAAACATAGACAGTAAGAAGGGTCAGTCTTCTTGTACTTAAGTCGGCATTTTGCAATTTGTATTTATTTCCGATGCAATTTCGGTGTTTCATCGTCAGCAGGAAGGTCAGAGGGATACAGTAAACCTGAAGTGAAGCATCGGAATCTATAACTAGTGTCACAGAGATGGTTCAAAACATAGACAATAAGAAGAGCCAGTCTTCTTGTACTTGAGTCGGCATTTGCCTTTTGCATTTAATTCCGATGCAATTTCTGTGTTTCTTCGTCAATAAGAAGGTCAGAGGGATACAGTATACCTGATGTGAAGCATCGGAATCTATAACTAGTGTCGCAGGAATGGTTCAAAACATAGACAGTAAGAAGAGCCAGTCTTCTTGTACCTGAGTCGGCATTGTGCCTTTTGTATTTAATTCGGATTCAATTTCTGTGTTTCATCGTCAATAAGAAGGTCAGTGGGATACAGTAAACCTGAAGTGAAGCATCGGAATCTATAACTAGTGTCACAGGATTGGTTCAAAACATAGACAGTAGGAAGAGTTAGTCATCTTGTACTTAAGTCGGCATTGTGTCTTTTATATTTAATTCCGATGCAATTTCTGTGTTTCATCGTCAATAAGAAGGTCAGAGGGATACAGTAAACCTGAAGTGAAGCATCGGAATCTGTAACTAGTGTCACAGGAATGGTTCAAAACATAGACAGTAAGACGACTCAGTGTTCTTGTACTTAAGTCGGCATTGTGCCATTTGTATTTAATTAAGATGCAATTTCTGTGTTTCGTCGTCAATAATAAGGTCAGAGGGATACAGTAAACCTGAAGTGAAGTATCGGAATCTGTAACTAGTGTCATAGGAATGGTTCAAAACATGGTCAGTAAGAAGAGTCAGTCATCTTGTACTTAAGTCCGCATTGTGCATTTTGTACATACTTCCGATGTAATTTCTGTGTTTCATCGTCAATAAGTAGGTCAGCCGGATACAGTAAACCTGAAGTGAAGCATTGGAATCTATAACTAGTGTCACAGGAATGGTTCAAAACATAGGCAGTAAGAAGAGCCCGTCTTCTTGTACTTGAGTCGCCATTGTGCCTTTTGTATTTTATTCTGATGAAATTTCTGTGTTTGATCGTCAATAAGAAGGTCAGAGGGATACAGTAACCCTGAAGTGAGGCATCGGAATCTATAATTAGTGTCACAGGAATTGTTGAAAGAATAGACAGTAAGAAGAGTAAGTCCTCTTGTACTTAAGTGCGCATTGAGCCTTTTGTATATAATTCCGATGCAATTTCTGTGTTTCATCGTCAATAAGAAGGTCATAGGGATACTGTAAAACAGAAGTGAAGCATCGGAATCTATAACTAGTGTCACATGAATGGTTCAAACATAGACAGTAAGAAGAGTCAGTTTTCTTGTACATAAGTCGGCATTGTGCCTCTTGTATTTAATTCCGTTGCAATTTCTGTGTTTCATCGTCAATAAGAAGGTCAGAGGGATACAGTAATCCTGAAGTGAAGCATCGGAATCTATAATTAGTTTCACATTATTGGTTCATAACGTAGAGAGTAAGAAGAGTCAGTTTTCTTGTACTTAAGTCGACATTGTGCGTTTTGTATTTAATTCCGATGCAATTTCTGTGTTTCATCGTCAATAAGAAGGTCAGAGGGATACAGTAAACCTGAAGTGAAGCATCGGAATCTATAACTAGTGTCACAGGAATGGTTCAAAACAATGACAGTAAGAAGAGTTATTTTTCTTGTACTTAAGTCTGCATTGCGCCTTTTGTTTTTAATTCCGATGCAATTTCTGTGTTTCATCGTCAATAAAAATGTCAGAGGGATACAGTAAACCTGAGGTGAAGCATCGGAACTAGTGTCACATCAATTGTTCAAAATATAGACAGTAAGAAGTGTCAGTCTTCTTGCACTTAAGTCGGCAATGTGCCTTTTGTATACACATCCGATGTAATTACTGTGTTTCATCGTCAATAAGAAGCTCGGAGGGATACAGTAAACCTGAAGTGAAGTATAGGAATCTATAACTAGTGTCACAGGAATGGTTCAAAACATAGACAGTAAGAAGTGTCAGTTATCTTGTACTTAGGTCGGCATTGTGCCTTTTGTATTTAATTCCGATGCAATTTCTGTACTTCTTCGTCAATAAGAAGGTCAGAGTGATACACTAAACCTGAAGTGAAGCATCGTAATCTATAACTAGTGTCACATCAATTGTTCAAAATATAGACAGTAAGAAGAGTCAGTCTTCTTGCACTTAAGTCGGCAATGTGCCTTTTGTATATACTTCCGATGTAATTACTGTGTTTCATCGTCAATAAGAAGCTCGGAGGGATACAGTAAACCTGAAGTGAAGTATAGGAATCTATAACTAGTGTCACATGAATGGTTCAAACAAAGACAGTAAGAAGAGTCAGTTTTCTAGTACATAAGTCTGCATTGTGCCTTTTGTATTTAATTCCGTTGCAATTTCTGTGTTTCAACGTCAATAAGAAGGTCAGAGGGATACAGTAAAACTGAAGTGAAGCATCGGAATCTATAACTAGTGTCACATGAATGGTTCAAACATAGACAGTAGGAAGAGTCAGTTTTCTCGTACATAAGTCTGCATTGTGCCTTTTGTATTTAATTCCGTTGCAATTTCTGTGTTTCATCGTCAATAAGAAGGTCAGAGGTATACAGTAAACCTGAAGTGACGCATCGGAATCTATAACTAGTGTCACAGGAATGGTTCAAAACAATGACAGTAAGAAGAGTCAGTTTTCTTGTACTTAAGTCTGCATTGCGCCTTTTGTATTTAATTCCGATGCAATTTCTGTGTTTCATCGTCAATAAAAATGTCAGAGGGATACAGTAAACCTGAGGTGAAGCATCGGAATCTATAACTAGTGTCACATCAATTGTTCAAAATATAGACAGTAAGAAGAGTCAGTCTTCTTGCACTTAAGTCGGCAATGTGCCTTTTGTATATACTTCCGATGTAATTACTGTGTTTCATCGTCAATAACAAGCTCGGAGGGATACAGTAAACCTGAAGTGAAGTATAGGAATCTATAACTAGTGTCACAGGAATGGTTCAAAACAGAGACAGTAAGAAGAGTCAGTTATCTTGTACTTAAGTCGGCATTGTGCCTTTTGTATTTAATTCCGATGCAATATCTGTGCTTCTTCGTCAATAAGAAGGTCAGAGTGATACACTAAACCTGAAGTGAAGCATCGGAATCTATAACTAGGGTCACAGAAATGGTTAAAAACATAGACAGTAAGAAGAGTCAGTTATCTTGTACTTAAGTCGGCATTGTGCCTTTTGTATTTAATTCCGATGCAATGTCTGTGCTTCTTCGTCAATAAGAAGGTCAGAGTGATACACTAAACCTGAAGTGAAGCATCGGAATCTATAACTAGGGTCACAGAAATGGTTAAAAACATAGACAGTAAGAAGAGTCAGTCTTCCTGTACTTAAGTCGGCATTGTGCTTTTTGTATGTAATTCCGATGCAATTTACGTGTTTCATCGTCAATAAGAAGGTCAGAGGGATACAGTAAACCTGAGGTGATGCATAGGAATTTATAACTAGTGTCACAGGAATGGTTCAAAACATAGACAGTAAGAAGAATGGGTTTTCTTTTACTTAAGTCGGCATTGTGCCTTTTGTATTTAATTCCGATGCAATTTCTGTGTTTCATCGTCAATACGAAGGTCAGAGGGATGCAGTAAACATGAAGTGAAGCATCGGAATCTATAACTAGTGTCACAGGAATGGTTCAAATCATAGACAGTAAGAAGAGTCACTCTTCTTGTACTTAAGTCGGCATTGTGCCTTTTGTATATAATTCCGATGCAATTTCTGTGTTTCATCGTCAATAAGAAACTCAGAGGGATACAGTAAACCCGAAGTGAAGCATCGGAATCTATAGCTAGTGTCACAGGAATGGTTCAAAACATAGACAGTAAGAAGGGTCAGTCTTCTTGTACTTAAGTCGGCATTTTGCAATTTGTATTTAATTCCGATGCAATTTCTGTGTTTCATCGTCAATAGGAAGGTCAGAGGCATACAGTAAACCCGAAGTGAAGCATCGGAACCTATAACTAGTGTCACAGAGATGGTTCAAAACATAACCAGTAAGAAGAGCCAGTCTTCTTGTACTTGAGTCGGCATTTGCCTTTTGTATTTAATTCCGATGCAATTTCTGTGTTTCTTCGTCAATAAGAAGGTCAGAGGGATACAGTATACCTGATGTGAAGCATCGGAATCTATAACTAGTGTCGCAGTAATAGTTCAAAACATAGACAGTAAGAAGAGCCAGTCTTCTTGTACCTGAGTCGGCATTGTGCCTTTTGTATTTAATTCGGATTCAATTTCTATGTTTCATCGTCAATAAGAAGGTCAGAGGGATACAGTAAACCTGAAGTGAAGCATCGGAATCTATAACTAGTGTCACAGGAATTTTTCAAAACATGGACAGTAGGAAGAGTCAGTCATCTTGTACTTAAGTCGGCATTGTGCCTTTTATATTTAATTCCGATGCAATTTCTGTGTTTCATCGTCAATAACAAGGTCAGAGGGATACAGTAAACCTGAAGTGAAGCATCGGAATCTATAACTAGTGTCACAGGAGTGGTTCAAAACATAGACAGTAAGAAGAGTCAGTTTTCTTTTACTTAAGTCGGCATTGTGCCTTATGTATTTAATTCCGATACAATTTCTGTGTTTCATCGTCAATAAGAAGGTCAGCTGGATACAGTAAACCTGAAGTGAAGCATCGGAATCTATAACTAGTGTCACAAGAATGGTTCAAACATAAACAGTAAGTAGAGTCAGTCTTCTTGTACTTAAGTCCGCATTGTGCATTTTGTATATACTTCCGATGTAATTTCTGTGTTTCATCGTCAATAAGAAGGTCAGCCGGATACAGTAAACCTGAAGTGAAGCATCGGAATCTATAACTAGTGTCACAGGAATTGTTCAAAGCATAGACAGTAAGAAGAGTAAGTCCTCTTGTACTTAAGTGGGCATTGAGCCTTTTGTATATAATTCCGATACAATTTATGTGTTTTATCGTCAATAAGAAGGTTAGAGGGATACAGTAAACCCGAAGTGAAACATCGGAATCTATAACTAGTGTCACATGAATGGTTCAAACATAGACAGTAAGAAGAGTCAGTTTTCTTTTACTTAAGTCGGCATTGTGCCTTATGTATTTAATTCCGATACAATTTCTGTGTTTCATCGTCAATAAGAAGGACAGCTGGATACAGTAAACCTGAAGTGAAGCATCGGAATCTATAACTAGTGTCACATGAATGGTTCAAACATAGACAGTAAGAAGAGTCAGTTTTCTTCTACTTAAGTCGGCATTGTGCCTTTTGTATTCATTTCCGCTGCAATTTCTGTGTTTCATCGTCAATAAGAAGGTCAGAGGGATACAGTAAACCTGAAGTTAAGCATCGGAATCTATAACTAGTGTCACAGGAATGGTTCAAACATAGACAGTACGAAGAGTCAGTTTTCTTGTACTTAAGGCGGCATTGTGCCTTTTGTATATAATTCCGATGCAATTTCTGTGTTTCATCGTCAATAAGAAGGTCAGAGGAGTACATTAAAACTGAAGTGAAGCATCGGAACCTATAACTAGTGTCACATGAATGGTTCAAACATAGACAGTAAGAAGAGTCAGTTTTCTTGTACATAAGTCGGCATTGTGCCTTTTGTATTTCATTCCGTTGCAATTTCTGTGTTTCATCGTCAATAAGAAGGTCAGAGGGATACAGTAATCCTGAAGTGAAGCATCGGAATCTATAATTAGTGTCACATGAATGGTTCAAAACATAGAGAGTAAGAAGACTCAGTTTTCTTGTACTAAAGTCGACATTGTGCGTTTTGTATTTAATTCCGATGCAATTTCTGTGTTTCATCGTCAATAAGAAGGTCAGAGGGATACAGTAAACCTGAAGTGAAGCATCGGAATCTATAACTAGTGTCACAGGAATGGTTCAAAGCATAGACAGTAAGAAGAGTCAGTTTTCTTGTACTTAAGTCTGCATTGTGCCTTTTGTATTTAATTCCGATGCAATTTCTGTGTTTCATCGTCAATAAAAATGTCAGAGGGAAACAGTAAACCTGAGGTGAAGCATCGGAATCTGTAACTAGTGTCACATCAATTGTTCAAAATATAGACAGTAAGAAGAGTCAGTCTTCTTGCACTTAAGTCGGCAATGTGCCTTTTGTATATACTTCCAATGTAATTACTGTGTTTCATCGTCAATATGAAGCTCGGAGGGATATAGTAAACCTGAAGTGAAGTATAGGAATCTATAACGAGTGTCACAGGAATGGTTCAAAACATAGACAGTAAGAAGAGTCAGATTTCTTGTACTTGGGTCGGCATTGTGCCTTTTGTATTTAATTCCGATGCAATTTACGTGCTTCATCGTCAATAAGAAGGTCAGAGGGATACAGTAAACCTGAAGTGATGCATAGGAATTTATAACTAGTGTCACAGGAATGGTTCAAAACATAGACAGTAAGAAGAATGAGATCTCTTGTACTTAAGTCAGCATTGTGACTTTTGTATTTAATTCCGATGCAATTTCTGTGTTTCATCGTCAATAAGAAGGTCAGAGGGATACAGTAAACCTGATGTGAAGCATCGGAATCTATAACTAGTGTCACAGGAATGGTTCAAAACAATGACCATAAGAACAGTTTGTTTTCTTGTACTTAAGTCTGCATTGCGCCTTTTGTTTTTAATTCCGATGCAATTTCTGCGTTTCATCGTCAATAAAAATGTCAGGGGGATACAGTAAACCTGAGGTGAAGCATCGGAACTAGTGTCACATCAATTGTTCAAAATATAGACAGTAAGAAGAGTCAGTCTTCTTGCACTTAAGTCGGCAATGTGCCTTTTGTATATACTTCCGATGTAATTACTGTGTTTCATTGTCAATAAGAAGCTCAGAGGGATACAGTAAACCTGAAGTGAAGTATAGGAATCTATAACTAGTGTCACAGGAATGGTTCAAAACATAGACAGTAAGAAGAGTAAGTCCTCTTGTACTTAAGTGGGCATTGAGCCTTTTGTATATAATTCCGATACAATTTCTGTGTTTTATCGTCAATAAGAAGGTTAGAGGGATACAGTAAACCCGAAGTGAAACATCGGAATCTATAACTAGTGTCACACGAATGGTTCAAACATAGACAGTAAGAAGAGTCAGTTTTCTTTTACTTAAGTCGGCATTGTGCCTTATGTATTTAATTCCGATACAATTTCTGTGTTTCATCGTCAATAAGAAGGACAGCTGGATACAGTAAACCTGAAGTGAAGCATCGGAATCTATAACTAGTGTCACATGAATGGTTCAAACATAGACAGTAAGAAGAGTCAGTTTTCTTCTACTTAAGTCGGCATTGTGCCTTTTGTATTCATTTCCGCTGCAATTTCTGTGTTTCATCGTCAATAAGAATGTCAGAGGGATACAGTAAACCTGAAGTTAAGCATCGGAATCTATAACTAGTGTCACAGGAATGGTTCAAACATAGACAGTACGAAGAGTCAGTTTTCTTGTACTTAAGGCGGCATTGTGCCTTTTGTATATAATTCCGATGCAATTTCTGTGTTTCATCGTCAATAAGAAGGTCAGAGGAGTACATTAAAACTGAAGTGAAGCATCGGAACCTATAACTAGTGTCACATGAATGGTTCAAACATAGACAGTAAGAAGAGTCAGTTTTCTTGTACATAAGTCGGCATTGTGCCTTTTGTATTTCATTCCGTTGCAATTTCTGTGTTTCATCGTCAATAAGAAGGTCAGAGGGATACAGTAATCCTGAAGTGAAGCATCGGAATCTATAATTAGTGTCACATGAATGGTTCAAAACATAGAGAGTAAGAAGACTCAGTTTTCTTGTACTAAAGTCGACATTGTGCGTTTTGTATTTAATTCCGATGCAATTTCTGTGTTTCATCGTCAATAAGAAGGTCAGAGGGATACAGTAAACCTGAAGTGAAGCATCGGAATCTATAACTAGTGTCACAGGAATGGTTCAAAGCATAGACAGTAAGAAGAGTCAGTTTTCTTGTACTTAAGTCTGCATTGTGCCTTTTGTATTTAATTCCGATGCAATTTCTGTGTTTCATCGTCAATAAAAATGTCAGAGGGAAACAGTAAACCTGAGGTGAAGCATCGGAATCTGTAACTAGTGTCACATCAATTGTTCAAAATATAGACAGTAAGAAGAGTCAGTCTTCTTGCACTTAAGTCGGCAATGTGCCTTTTGTATATACTTCCAATGTAATTACTGTGTTTCATCGTCAATATGAAGCTCGGAGGGATATAGTAAACCTGAAGTGAAGTATAGGAATCTATAACGAGTGTCACAGGAATGGTTCAAAACATAGACAGTAAGAAGAGTCAGATTTCTTGTACTTGAGTCGGCATTGTGCCTTTTGTATTTAATTCCGATGCAATTTACGTGCTTCATCGTCAATAAGAAGGTCAGAGGGATACAGTAAACCTGAAGTGATGCATAGGAATTTATAACTAGTGTCACAGGAATGGTTCAAAACATAGACAGTAAGAAGAATGAGATCTCTTGTACTTAAGTCAGCATTGTGACTTTTGTATTTAATTCCGATGCAATTTCTGTGTTTCATCGTCAATAAGAAGGTCAGAGGGATACAGTAAACCTGATGTGAAGCATCGGAATCTATAACTAGTGTCACAGGAATGGTTCAAAACAATGACCATAAGAACAGTTTGTTTTCTTGTACTTAAGTCTGCATTGCGCCTTTTGTTTTTAATTCCGATGCAATTTCTGCGTTTCATCGTCAATAAAAATGTCAGGGGGATACAGTAAACCTGAGGTGAAGCATCGGAACTAGTGTCACATCAATTGTTCAAAATATAGACAGTAAGAAGAGTCAGTCTTCTTGCACTTAAGTCGGCAATGTGCCTTTTGTATATACTTCCGATGTAATTACTGTGTTTCATTGTCAATAAGAAGCTCAGAGGGATACAGTAAACCTGAAGTGAAGTATAGGAATCTATAACTAGTGTCACAGGAATGGTTCAAAACATAGACAGTAAGAAGTGTCAGTTATCTTGTACTTAGGTCGGGATTGTGCCTTTTGTATTTAGTTCCGATGCAATATCTGTACTTCTTCATCAATAAGAAGGTCAGAGTGATACACTAAACATGAAGTGAAGCATCGGAATCTATAACTAGTGTCACAGAAATGGTTCAATACATAGACAGTCAGAAGAGCCAGTCTTCTTGTACTTGAGTCGGCATTGTGCCTTTTGTATTTAATTCCGATGTTATATCTGTGTTTCATCGTCAATAAGAAGGTCAGAGGGATTCAGTAAACCTGAAGGGAAGCATCTGAATCTATAAGTAGTGTCACAGGAATGGTGCAAAACATAGACATCAAGAAGAGTCAGTCTTCCTGTACTTAAGTCGGCATTGTGCCTTTTGTATTTAATTCCGATGCAATTTACGTGTTTCATCGTCAATAAGAAGGTCAGAGGGATACAGTAAACCTGAGGTGATGCATAGGAATTTATAACTAGTGTCACAGGAATGGTTCAAAACATAGACAGTAAGATGAATGGGTTTTCTTTTACTTAAGTCGGCATTGTGCCTTTTGTATTTAATTCCGATGCAATTTCTGTGTTTCATCGTCAATAAGAAGGTCAGAGGGATACAGTAAAACTGAAGTGAAGCATCGGAATCTATAACTAGTGTCACATGAATTGTTCAAACATAGACAGTAAGAAGAGTCAGTTTCCTCGTACATAAGTCTGCATTGTGCCTTTTGTATTTAATTCCGTTGCAATTTCTGTGTTTCATCGTCAATAAGAAGGTCAGAGGGATACAGTAAACCTGAAGTGAAGCATCGGAATCTATAACTAGTGTCACAGGAATGGTTCAAACAAAGACAGTAAGAAGAGTCAGTTTTCTTGTACTTAAGTCTGCATTGCGCCTTTTGTATTTAATTCCGATGCAATTTCTGTGTTTCATCGTCAATAAAAATGTCAGAGGGATACAGTATACCTGAGGTGAAGCATCGGAATCTATAACTAGTGACACAGGAATGGTTCAAAACATAGACAGTAAGAAGAGTCTGTCTTCTTGCACTTAAGTCGGCAATGTGCCTTTTGTATATACTTCCGATGTAATTACTGTGTTTCATCGTCAATAAGAAGCTCGGAGGGATACTGTAAACCTGAAGTGAAGTATAGGAATCTATAACTAGTGTCACAGGAATGGTTCAAAACATAGACAGTAAGAAGAGTCAGTTATCTTGTACTTAAGTCGGCATTGTGCCTTTTGTATTTAATTCCGATGCAATATCTGTGCTTCTTCGTCAATAAGAAGGTCAGAGTGATACACTAAACCTGAAGTGAAGCATCGGAATCTATAACTAGTGTCACAGAAATGGTTCAAAACATAGACAGTAAGAAGAGCCAGTCTTCTTGTACTTGAGTCGGCATTGTGCCTTTTGTATTTAATTCCGATGTTATATCTGTGTTTCATCGTCAATAAGAAGGTCAGAGGGATTCAGTAAACCTGAAGGGAAGCATCTGAATCTATAACTAGTGTCACAGGAATGGTTCAAAACATAGACAGTAAGAAGAGTCAGTCTTCCTGTACTTAAGTCGGCATTGTGCCTTTTGTATTTAATTCCGATGCAATTTACGTGCTTCATCGTCAATAAGAAGGTCAGTGGGATACAGTAAACCTGAGGTGATGCATAGGAATTTATAACTAGTGTCACAGGAATGGTTCAAAACATACACAGTAAGAAGAATGGGTTTTCTTTTACTTAAGTCGGCATTGTGCCTTTTGTATTTAATTCCGATGCAATTTCTGTGTTTCATCGTCAATACGAAGGTCAGAGGGATGCAGTAAACCTGAAGTGAAGCATCGGAATCTATAACTAGTGTCACAGGAATGGTTCAAATCATAGACAGTAAGAAGAGTCACTCTTCTTGTACTTAAGTCGGCATTGTGCCTTTTGTATATAATTCCGATGCAATTTCTGTGTTTCATCGTCAATAAGAAACTCAGAGGGATACAGTAAACCCGAAGTGAAGCATCGGAATCAATAGCTAGTGTCACAGGAATGGTTCAAAAAATAGACAGTAAGAAGGGTCAGTCTTCTTGTACTTAAGTCGGCATTTTGCAATTTGTATTTAATTCCGATGCAATTTCTGTGTTTCATCGTCAATAGGAAGGTCAGAGGGATACAGTAAACCTGAAGTGAAGCATCGGAATCTATAACTAGTGTCACAGAGATGGTTCAAAACATAGACAGTAAGAAGAGCCAGTCTTCTTGTACTTGAGTCGGCATTTGCCTTTTGTATTTAATTCCGATGCAATTTCTGTGTTTCTTCGTCAATAAGAAGGTCAGAGGGATACAGTATACCTGATGTGAAGCATCGGAATCTATAACTAGTGTCGCAGTAATGGTTCAAAACATAGACAGTAAGAAGAGCCAGTCTTCTTGTACCTGAGTCGGCAGTGTGCCTTTTGTATTTAATTCGGATTCAATTTCGATGTTTCATCGTCAATAAGAAGGTCAGAGGGATACAGTAAACCTGAAGTGAAGCATCGGAATCTATAACTAGTGTCACAGGAATGGTTCAAAACGTAGAGAGTAGGAAGAGTCAGTCATCTTGTACTTAAGTCGGCATTGTGCCTTTTATATTTAATTCCGATGCAATTTCTGTGTTTCATCGTCAATAAGAAGGTCAGAGGGATGCAGTAAACCTGAAGTGAAGCATCGGAATCTATTACTAGTGGCACAGGAATGGTTCAAAACATAGACAGTAAGAAGAGTCAGTTTTCTTTTACTTAAGTCGGCATTGTGCCTTATGTATTTAATTCCGATACAATTTCTGTGTTTCATCAATCAATAAGAAGGTCAGCTGGATACAGTAAACCTGAAGTGAAGCATCGGAATCTATAACTAGTGTCACAGGAATGGTTCAAACATAAACAGTAAGTAGAGTCAGTCTTCTTGTACATAAGTCCGCATTGTGCATTTTGTATATACTTCCGATGTAATTTCTGTGTTTCATCGTCAATAAGAGGTCAGCCGGAAACAGTAAACCTGAAGTGAAGCATCGGAATCTATAACTAGTGTCACAGGAATTGTTCGAAGCATAGACAGTAAGAAGAGTAAGTCCTCTTGTACTTAAGTGGGCATTGAGCCTTTTGTATATAATTCCGATGCAATTTCTGTGTTTTATCGTCAATAAGAAGGTCAGAGGGATACAGTAAACCTGAAGTGAAACATCGGAATCTATAACTAGTGTCACAGGAATAGTTCAAAACATAGACAGAAAGAAGAGTCAGTTATCTTGTACTTAAGTTGGCATTGTGCCTTTTGTATTTAATTCCGATGCAATTTCTGTGATTCATCGTCAATAAGAAGGTCAGAGGCATACAGTAAACCTGAAGTGAAGCATCGGAATCTATAACTAGTGTCACAGGAATAGTTCAAAATATAGACAGTAAGAAGAGTCAGTTTTCTTGTACTTATGTCGGCATTGTTCCTTTTCTATTTAATTCCGATGCAATTTCTATGTTTCATTGTCAATAAGAAGGTCAGAGGGATACAGTAAACCTGAAGTGAAGCATCGGAATCTATAACTAGTGTCACATGAATGGTTCAAACATAGACAGTAAGAAGAGTCAGTTTTCTTTTACTTAAGTCGGCATTGTGCCTTATGTATTTAATTCCGATACAATTTCTGTGTTTCATCGTCAATAAGAAGGTCAGCTGGATACAGTAAACCTGAAGTGAAGCATCGGAATCTATAACTAGTGTCACATGAATGGTTCAAACATAGACAGTAAGAAGAGTCAGTTTTCTTCAACTTAAGTCGGCATTGTGCCTTTTGTATTCAATTCCGCTGCAATTTCTGTGTTTCATCGTCAATAAGAAGGTCAAAGGGATACAGTAAACCTGAAGTGAAGCATCGGAATCTATAACTAGTGTCACAGGAATGGTTCAAACATAGACAGTAAGAAGAGTCAGTTTTCTTGTACTTAAGTCGGCATTGTGCCTTTTGTATATAATTCCGATGCAATTTCTGCGTTTCATCGTCAATAAGAAGGTCAGAGGGATACATTAAAACTGAAGTGAAGCATCGGAATCTATAACTAGTGTCACATGAATGGTTCAAACATAGACAGTAAGAAGAGTCAGTTTTCTTGTACATAAGTCGGCATTGTGCCTTTTGTATTTCATTCCGTTGCAATTTCTGTGTTTCATCGTCAATAAGAAGGTCAGAGGGATACAGTAATCCTGAAGTGAAGCATCGGAATCTGTAATTAGTGTCACATGAATGGTTCAAAACATAGAGAGTAAGAAGAGTCAGTTTTCTTGTACTTAAGTCGACATTGTGCGTTTTGTATTTAATTCCGATGGCATTTCTGTGTTTCATCGTCAATAAGAAGGTCAGAGGGATACAGTAAACCTGAAGTGAAGCATCGGAATCTATAACTAGTGTCACAGGAATGGTTCAAAACATAGACAGTAAGAAGAGTCAGTTTTGTTGTACTTAAGTCTGCATTGTGCCTTTTGTATTTAATTCCGATGCAATTTCTGTGTTTCATCGTCAATAAATATGTCAGAGGGAAACAGTAAACCTGAGGTGAAGCATCGGAATCTGTAACCAGTGTCACATCAATTGTTCAAAATATAGACAGTAAGAAGAGTCAGTCTTCTTGCACTTAAGTCGGCAATGTGCCTTTTGTATATACTTCCGATGTAGTTACTGTGTTTCATCGTCAATAAGAAGCTCGGAGGGATATAGTAAACCTGAAGTGAAGTATAGGAATCTATAACGAGTGTCACAGGAATGGTTCAAAACATAGACAGTAAGAAGAGTCAGATTTCTTGAACTTGAGTCGGCATTGTGCCTTTTGTATTTAATTCCGATGCAATTTACGTGTTTCATCGTCAATAAGAAGGTCAGAGGGATACAGTAAACCTGAAGTGATGCATAGGAATTTATTACTAGTGTCACAGGAATGGTTCAAAACATAGACAGTAAGAAGAATGAGATCTCTTGTACTTAAGTCGGCATTGTGACTTTTGTCTTTAATTCCGATGCAATTTCTGTGTTTCATCGTCAATAAGAAGGTCAGAGGAATACAGTAAACCTGAAGTGAAGCATCGGAAACTATAACATGTGTCACAGGAATGGATCAAAACATAGGCAGTAAGAAGAGCCCGTCTTCTTGTACTTGAGACGCCATTGTGCCTTTTGTATTTAATTCTGATGAAATTTCTGTGATTGATCGTCAATAAGAAGGTAAGAGGGATACAGTAACCCTGAAGTGAAGCATAGGAATCTATAACTAGTGTCACAGGAATGGTTCAAATCATACCCAGTTAGAAGAGTCACTCTTCTTGTACTGGAGTCGGCATTGTGCCCTTTGTATTTAATTAAGATGCAATTTCTGTGTTTCATCGTCAATAAGAAGGTCAAAGGGATACAGTAAACCTGAAGTGAAGCATCGGAATCTATAACTAGTGTCACAGGAATGGTTCAAAGCATAGACAGTAAGAAGAGAAAGTCCTCTTGTACTTAAGTGGGCATTGAGCCTTTTGTATATAATTCCGATGCAATTTCTGTGTTTTATCGTCAATAAGAAGGTCAGAGGGATACAGTAAACCTGAAGTGAAACTTTGGAATCTATAACTAGTGTCACAGGGATAGTTCAAAACATACACAGTAAGAAGAGTCAGTTATCTTGTACTTAAGTCGGCATTGTGCCTTTTGTATTTAATTCCGATGCAATTTCTGTGATTTATCGTCAATATGAAGGTCAGAGGCATACAGTAAACCTGAAGTGAAGCATCGGAATCTATAACTAGTGTCACAGGAATAGTTCAAAACATAGACAGTAAGAAGAGTCAGTTTTCTTGTACTTAAGTCGGCATTGTTCCTTTTCTATTTAATTCCGATGCAATTTCTATGTTTCATCGTCAATAAGAAGGTCAGAGGGATACAGTAAACCTGAAGTGAAGCATCGGAATCTATAACTAGTGTCACAGGAGCGGATCAAAGCATAGATAGTAAGAAGAGTCAGTTTTCTTGTACTTAAGTCGGCATTGTGAATTTTGGATTTAACTCCGATGCAATTTCTGTGTTTCATCGTCAATAAGAAGGTCAGAGGGATACCGTAAACCGGAAGTGAAGCATCGGAATCTATAACTAGTGTCACATGAATGGTTCAAACATAGACAGTAAGAAGAGTCAGTTTTCTTGTACTTAAGTCGGCATTGTGCCTTTTGTATTTAGTTCCGTTGCAATTTCTGTGTTTCATCGTCAATAAGAAGGTCAGAGGGATACACTAAACCTGAAGTCAAGCATCGGAATCTATAACTAGTGTCACAGGAATAGTTCAAAACATAGACAGTAAGAAGAGTCAGTTTTCTTGTACTTAAGTCGGCATTGTTACTTTTCTATTTAATTCCGATGCAATTTCTATGTTTCATCGTCAATAAGATCGTCAGAGGGATACAGTAAACCTGAAGTGAAGCATCAGAATCTATAACTAGTGGCACAGGAGCGGATCAAAGCATAGACAGTAAGAAGAGTCAGTTTTCTTGTACTTAAGTCTGCATTGTGCCTTTTGTATTTAATTCCGACGCAATTTCTGTGTTTCAACGTCAATAAAAATGTCAGAGGGATACAGTAAACCTGAGGTGAAGCATCGGAATCTGTAACTAGTGTCACATCAATTGTTCAAAATATAGACAGTAAGAAGAGTCAGTCTTCTTGCACTTAAGTCGGCAATGTGCCTTTTGTATATACTTCCGATGTAATTACTGTGTTTCATCGTCAACAAGAAGCTCGGAGGGATATAGTAAACCTGAAGTGAAGTATAGGAATCTATAACTAGTGTCACAGGAATGGTTCAAAATATAGACAGTAAGAAGAGTCAGATTTCTTGTACTTGAGTCGGCATTGTGCCTTTTGTATTTAATTCCGATGCAATTTCTGTGTTTCATCGTCAATAAGAAGGTCAGAGGAATACAGTAAACCTGAAGTGAAGCATCGGAATATATAACATGTGTCACAGGAATGGATCAAAACATAGACAGTAAGAAGGGTCAGTCTTCTTGTACTTAAGTTGGCATATTGCCTTTTGTATTTAATTCCGATCCAATATCTGTGTTTCTTCGTCAATAAGAAGGTCAGAGTGATACAGTAAACCTGAAGTGAAGCATCGGAATCTATAACTAGTGTCACTGAAATGGTTCAAAACATAGACAGTAAGAAGAGCCAGTCTTCTTGTACTTGAGTCGGCATTGTGCCTTTTGTATTTAACTCCGATGCAATTTACGTGTTTCACCGTCAATAAGAAGGTCAGAGGGATACAGTAAACCTGAAGTGATGCATAGGAATCTATAACTAGTGTCATAGGAATGGTTCAAACATAAACAGTAAGTAGAGTCAGTCTTCTTGTACTTAAGTCGGCATTGTGCCTTTTGTATTTAATTCCGATGCAATTTATGTGCTTCATCGTCAATAACAAAGTCAGCTGCATACAGTAAACCTGTAGTGAAGCATCGGAATCTATAACTAGTGTCACAGAAATGGTTCAAAATATAGAGAGTAAGAAGAGTCAGTCTTCTTGTACTTGAGTCGGCATTGTGCCTTTTGTATTTAATTCCGATGAATTTTCTGTGTTTGATCGTCAATAAGAAGGTCAGAGGGATACTGTAAACCTGAAGTGAAGCATCGGAATCTATAACTAGTGCCACAGGAATTTTTCAAACCATAGACAGTAAGACGACTCAGTGCTCTTGTACTTAAGTCGGCATTGTGCCTTTTGTATTTAATTAAGATGCAATTTCTGTGTTTCATCGTCAATAATAAGGTCAGAGGGATACAGTAAACCTGAAGTGAAGTATCGGAATCTATATCTAGAGTCATAGGAAAGGTTCAAAACATAGTCAGTAAGAAGAGTCAGTCTTCTTGTACTTAAGTCCGCATTGTGCATTTTGTATATACTTCCGATGTAATTTCTGTGTTTCATCGTCATTAAGAAGGTCAGCCGGATACAGTAAACCTGAAGTGAAGCATTGGAAACTATAACTAGTGTCACAGGAATGGTTCAAAACATAGGCAGTAAGAAGAACCCGTCTTCTTGTACTTGAGTCGCCATTGTGCCTTTTGTATTTAATTCTGATGAAATTTCTGTGTTTGATCGTCAATAAGAAGGTAAGAGGGATACAGTAACCCTGAAGTGAAGCAACGGAATCTATAACTAGTGTCACAGGAATGGTTCAAATCATAGACAGTAAGAAGAGTCACTCTTCTTGTACTGGAGTCGGCATTGTGCCTTTTGTATTTAATTAAGATGCAATTTCTGTGTTTCATCGTCAATAAGAAGGTCAAAGGGATACAGTAAACCTGAAGTGAAGCATCGGAATCTATAACTAGTGTCACAGGAATGGTTCAAAGCATAGACAGTAAGAAGAGTAAGTCCTCTTGTACTTAAGTGGGCATTGAGCCTTTTGTATATAATTCCGATGCAATTTCTGTGTTTTATCGTCAATAAGAAGGCCAGAGGGATACAGTAAACCTGAAGTGAAACTTCGGAATCTATAACTAGTGTCACAGGAATAGTTCAAAACATAGACAGTAAGAAGAGTCAGTTATCTTGTACTTAAGTCGGCATTGTGCCTTTTGTATTTAATTCCGATGCAATTTCTGTGATTCATCGTCAATAAGAAGGTCAGAGGCATACAGTAAACCTGAAGTGAAGCATCGGAATCTATAACTAGTGTCACAGGAGCGGATCAAAGCATAGACACTAAGAAGAGTCAGTTTTCTTGCACTTAAGTCGGCATTGTGCCTTTTGGATTTAACTCCGATGCAATTTCTGTGTCTCATCGTCAATAAGAAGGTCAGAGGGATACCGTAAACCTGAAGTGAAGCATCGGAATCTATAACTAGTGTCACCTGAATGGTTCAAACATAGACAGTAAGAAGAGTCAGTTTTCTTGTACTTATGTCGGCATTGTGCCTTTTGTATTTAGTTCCGATGCAATTTCTGTGTTTCATCGTCAATAAGAAGGTCAGAGGGATACAGTAAAACTGAAGTGAAGCATCGGAATCTATAACTAGTGTCACACGAATAGTTCAAAATTTAGACAGTAAGAAGAGTCAGTTTTCTTGTACTTAAGTCGGCATTGTTACTTTTCTATTTAATTCCGATGCAATTTCTATGTTTCATCGTCAATAAGAACGTCGGAGGGATACAGTAAACCTGAAGTGAAGCATCAGAATCTATAACTAGTGGCACAGGAGCGGATCAAAGCATAGACAGTAAGAAGAGTCAGCTTTCTTGTACTTCAGTCGGCATTGTGCCTTTTGGATATAACTCCGATGCAATTTCTGTGTTTCATCGTCAATAAGATGGTCAGAGGGATACAGTAAACCTGAGGTGAAGCATCGGAATCTGTAACTAGTGTCACATCAATTGTTCAAAATATAGACAGTAAGAAGAGTCAGTCTTCTTGCAGTTAAGGCGGCAATGTGCCTTTAGTATATACTTCCGATGTAATTACTGTGATTCATCGTCAATAAGAAGCTCGGAGGGATATAGTAAACCTGAAGTGAAGTATAGGAATCTATAACTAGTGACACAGGAATGGTTCAAAACATAGACAGTAAGAAGAGTCAGATTTCTTGTACTTGAGTCGGCATTGTGCCTTTTGTATTTAATTCCGATGCAATTTACGTGTTTCATCGTCAATAAGAAGGTCAGAGGGATACAGTAAACCTGAAGTGATGCATAGGAATTTATAACTAGTGTCACAGGAATGGTTCAAAACATAGACAGTAAGAAGAATGAGATCTCTTGTACTTAAGTCGGCATTGTGACTTTTGTATTTAATTCCAATGCAATTTCTGTGTTTCATCGTCAATAAGAATTTCATAAGAATACAGTAAACCTGAAGTGAAGCATCGGAATCTATAACATGTGTCACAGGAAAGGATCAAAACATAGACAGTAAGAAGGGTCAGTCTTCTTGTACTTAAGTCGGCATATTGCCTTTTGTATTTAATTCCGATCCAATATCTGTGTTTCTTCGTCAAAAAGAAGGTCAGAGTGATACAGTAAGCCTGAAGTGAAGCATCGGAATCTATAACTAGTGTCACTGAAATGATTCAAAATATAGACAGTAAGAGGAGCCAGTCTTCTTGTACTTGAGTCGGCATTGTGCCTTTTGTATTTAATTCCGATGCAATTTACGTGTTTCATCGTCAATAAGAACGTCAGAGGGATACAGTAAACCTGAAGTGAAGCATCAGAATCTATAACTAGTGGCACAGGAGCGGATCAAAGCATAGACAGTAAGAAGAGTCAGCTTTCTTGTACTTAAGTCGGCATTGTGCCTTTTGGATTTAACTCCGATGCAATTTCTGTGTTTCATCGTCTATAAGAAGGTCAGAGGGATACAGTAAACCTGAAGTGAAGCATCGGAATCTATAACTAGTGTCACAGGAATGGTTCAAACATAGACAGTAAGAAGAGTCAGTTTTCTTGTACTTAAGTCGGCATTGTGCCTTTTGTATATAATTCCGATGCAATTTCTGTGTTTCATCGTCAATAAGAAGGTCAGAGGGATACAGTAAAACTGAAGTGAAGCATCGGAATCTATAACTAGTGTCACATGAATGGTTCAAACATAGACAGTAAGAAGAGTCAGTTTTCTTGTACATAAGTCGGCATTGTGCCTTTTTTATTTAATTCCGCTACAATTTCTGTGTTTCATCGTCAATAAGAAGGTCAGAGGGTTACAGTAATTCTGAAGTGAAGCATCGGAATCTATAATTAGTGTCACATGAATGGATCAAAACATAGAGAGTAAGAAGTGTCAGTTTTCTTGTACTTAAGTTGACATTGTGCGTTTTGTATTTAATTCCGATGCAATTTCTCTGTTTCATCGTCAACAAGAAGGTCAGAGGGATACAGTAAACCTGAAGTGAAGCATCGTAATCTATAACTAGTGTCACAAGAATGGTTCAAAACAGAGACAGTAAGAAGAGTCAGTTTTCTTGTACTTAAGTCTGCATTGTGCCTTTTGTATTTAATTCCGATGCAATTTCTGTGTTTCATCGTCAATAAAAATGTCAGAGGGATACAGTAAACCTGAGGTGAAGCATCGGAATCTGTAACTAGTGTCACATCAATTGTTCAAAATATAGACAGTAAGAAGAGTCAGTCTTCTTGCACTTACGTCGGCAATGTGCCTTTTGTATGTACTTCCGATGTAATTACTGTGTTTCATCGTCAATAAGAAGCTCGGAGTGATATAGTAAACCTGAAGTGAAGTATAGGAATCTATCACTAGTGTCACAGGAATGGTTCAAAACATAGACAGTATGAAGAGTCAGATTTCTTGTACTTGAGTCGGCATTGTGCCTTTTGTATTTAATTCCGATGCAATTTACGTGTTTCATGGTCAATAAGAAGGTCAGAGGGATACAGTAAACCTGAAGTGATGCATAGGAATTTATAACTAGTGTCACAGGAATGGTTCAAAACATAGACAGTAAGAAGAATGAGATCTCTTGTACTTAAGTCGGCATTGTGACTTTTGTATTTAATTCCGATGCAATTTCTGTGTTTCATCGTCAATACGAAGGTCAGAGGAATACAGTAAACCTGAAGTGAAGCATCGGAATCTATAACATGTGTCACAGGAATGGATCAAAACATAGACAGTAAGAAGGGTCAGTCTTCTTGTACTTCAGTCGGCATATTGCCTTTTGTATTTAATTCCGATCCAATATCTGTGTTTCTTCGTCAATAAGAAGGTCAGAGTGATACAGTAAACCTGAAGTGAAGCATCGGAATCTATAACTAGTGTCACTGAAATGATTCAAAACATAGACAGTTAGAAGAGCCAGTCTTCTTGTACTTGAATCGGCATTGTGCCTTTTGTCTTTAATTCCGATGCAATTTACGTGTTTCACCGTCAATAAGAAGGTCAGAGGGATACAGTAAACCTGAAGTGATGCATAGGAATCTATAACTAGTGTCACAGGAATGGTTCAAACATAAACAGTAAGTAGAGTCAGTCCTCTTGTACTTAAGTCGGCATTGTGCCTTTTGTATTTAATTCCGATGCAATTTATGTGCTTGATCGTCAATAAGAAAATCTGTTGGATACAGTAAACCTGTAGTGAAGCATTGGAATCTATAACTAGTGTCACAGGAATGGTTCAAAACATAGGCAGTAAGAAGAGCCCGTCTTCTTGTACTTGAGTCGACATCGTGCCTTTTGTATTTAATTCCGATGAATTTTCTGTGTTTGATCGTCAATAAGAAGGTCAGAGGGATACAGTAAACCTGAAGTAATGCATCGGAATCTGTAACTAGTGTCACAGGAATGGTTCAAACCATAGACAGTAAGACGACTCAGTGTTCTTGTACTTAAGTCGGCATTGTGCCTTTTGCATTTAATTAAGATGCAATTTCTGTGTTTCATCGTCAATAATAAGGTCAGAGGGATACAGTAAACCTGAAGTGAAGTATCGGAATCTATATCTAGAGTCATAGAAAAGGTTCAAAACATAGTCAGTAAGAAGAGTCAGTCTTCTTGTACTTAAGTCCGCATTGTGCATTTTGTATATACTTCCGATGTAATTTCTGTGTTTCATCGTCATTAAGAAGGTCAGCCGGATACAGTAAACCTGAAGTGAAGCATTGGAAACTATAACTAGTGTCACAGGAATGGTTCAAAACATAGGCAGTAAGAAGAACCCGTCTTCTTGTACTTGAGTCGCCATTGTGCCTTTTGTATTTAATTCTGATGAAATTTCTGTGTTTGATCGTCAATAAGAAGGTAAGAGGGATACAGTAACCCTGAAGTGAAGCATCGGAATCTATAACTAGTGTCACAGGAATGGTTCAAATCATAGACAGTAAGAAGAGGCACTCTTCTTGTACTGGAGTCGGCATTGTGCCTTTTGTATTTAATTAAGATGCAATTTCTGTGATTCATCGTCAATAAGAAGGTCAGAGGGATACAGTAAACCTGAAGTGAAGCATCAGAATCTATAACTAGTTTCACTGAAATGGTTCAAAACATAGACAGTAAGAAGAGCCAGTCTTCTTGTACTTGAGTCGGCATTGTACCTTTTGTATTTAATTCCGATGCAATTTACGTGTTTCACTGTCAATAAGAAGGTCAGAGGGATACAGTAAACCTGAAGTGATGCATAGGAATCTATAACTAGTGTCATAGGAATGGTTCAAACATAAACAGTAAGTAGAGTCAGTCTTCTTGTACTTAAGTCGGCATTGTGCCTTTTGTATTTAATTCCGATGCAATTTATGTGCTTCATTGTCAATAAGAAAGTCAGCTGCATACAGTAAACCTGTAGTGAAGCATCGGAATCTATAACTAGTGTCACAGAAATGGTTCAAAATATAGACAGTAAGAAGAGTCAGTCTTCTTGTACTTGAGTCGGCATTGTGCCTTTTGTATTTAATTCCGATGAATTTTCTGTGCTTGATCGTCAATAAGAAGGTCAGAGGGATACTGTAAACCTGAAGTGAAGCATCGGAATCTATAACTAGTGTCACAGGAATGGTTCAAACCATAGACAGTAAGACGACTCAGTGCTCTTGTACTTAAGTCGGCATTGTGCCTTTTGTATTTAATTAAGATGCAATTTCTGTGTTTCATCGTCAATAATAAGGTCAGAGGGATACAGTAAACCTGAAGTGAAGTATCGGAATCTATATCTAGAGTCATAGAAAAGGTTCAAAACATAGTCAGTAAGAAGAGTCAGTCTTCTTGTACTTAAGTCCGCATTGTGCATTTTGTATATACTTCCGATGTAATTTCTGTGTTTCATCGTCATTAAGAAGGTCAGCCGGATACAGTAAACCTGAAGTGAAGCATTGGAAACTATAACTAGTGTCACAGGAATGGTTCAAAACATAGGCAGTAAGAAGAACCCGTCTTCTTGTACTTGAGTCGCCATTGTGCCTTTTGTATTTAATTCTGATGAAATTTCTGTGTTTGATCGTCAATAAGAAGGTAAGAGGGATACAGTAACCCTGAAGTGAAGCAACGGAATCGATAACTAGTGTCACAGGAATGGTTCAAATCATAGACAGTAAGAAGAGTCACTCTTCTTGTACTGGAGTCGGCATTGTGCCTTTTGTATTTAATTAAGATGCAATTTCTGTGTTTCATCGTCAATAAGAAGGTCAAAGGGATACAGTAAACCTGAAGTGAAGCATCGGAATCTATAACTAGTGTCACAGGAATGGTTCAAAGCATAGACAGTAAGAAGAGTAAGTCCTCTTGTACTTAAGTGGGCATTGAGCCTTTTGTATATAATTCCGATGCAATTTCTGTGTTTTATCGTCAATAAGAAGGCCAGAGGGATACAGTAAACCTGAAGTGAAACTTCGGAATCTATAACTAGTGTCACAGGAATAGTTCAAAACATAGACAGTAAGAAGAGTCAGTTATCTTGTACTTAAGTCGGCATTGTGCCTTTTGTATTTAATTCCGATGCAATTTCTGTGATTCATCGTCAATAAGAAGGTCAGAGGCATACAGTAAACCTGAAGTGAAGCATCGGAATCTATAACTAGTGTCACAGGAGCGGATCAAAGCATAGACACTAAGAAGAGTCAGTTTTCTTGTACTTAAGTCGGCATTGTGCCTTTTGGATTTAACTCCGATGCAATTTCTGTGTTTCATCGTCAATAAGAAGGTCAGAGGGATACCGTAAACCTGAAGTGAAGCATCGGAATCTATAACTAGTGTCACCTGAATGGTTCAAACATAGACAGTAAGAAGAGTCAGTTTTCTTGTACTTAAGTCGGCATTGTGCCTTTTGTATTTAATTCCGATGCAATTTCTATGTTTCATCGTCAATAAGAACGTCGGAGGGATACAGTAACCCTGAAGTGAAGCATCAGAATCTATAACTAGTGGCACAGGAGCGGATCAAAGCATAGACAGTAAGAAGAGTCAGCTTTCTTGTACTTCAGTCGGCATTGTGCCTTTTGGATTCAACTCCGATGCAATTTCTGTGTTTCATCGTCAATAAGATGGTCAGAGGGATACAGTAAACCTGAGGTGAAGCATCGGAATCTGTAACTAGTGTCACATCAATTGTTCAAAATATAGACAGTAAGAAGAGTCAGTCTTCTTGCAGTTAAGGCGGCAATGTGCCTTTTGTATATACTTCCGATGTAATTACTGTGTTTCATCGTCAATAAGAAGCTCGGAGGGATATAGTAAACCTGAAGTGAAGTATAGGAATCTATAACTAGTGTCACAGGAATGGTTCAAAACATAGACAGTAAGAAGAGTCAGATTTCTTGTACTTGAGTCGGCATTGTGACTTTTGTATTTAATTCCGATGCAATTTACGTGTTTCATCGTCAATAAGAAGGTCAGAGGGATACAGTAAACCTGAAGTGATGCATAGGAATTTATAACTAGTGTCACAGGAATGGTTCAAAACATAGACAGTAAGAAGAATGAGATCTCTTGGACTTAAGTCGGCATTGTGACTTTTGTATTTAATTCCAATGCAATTTCTGTGTTTCATCGTCAATAAGAATTTCATAAGAATACAGTAAACCTGAAGTGAAGCATCGGAATCTATAACATGTGTCACAGGAAAGGATCAAAACATAGACAGTAAGAAGGGTCAGTCTTCTTGTACTTAAGTCGGCATATTGCCTTTTGTATTTAATTCCGATCCAATATCTGTGTTTCTTCGTCAAAAAGAAGGTCAGAGTGATACAGTAAGCCTGAAGTGAAGCATCGGAATCTATAACTAGTGTCACTGAAATGATTCAAAATATAGACAGTAAGAGGAGCCAGTCTTCTTGTACTTGAGTCGGCATTGTGCCTTTTGTATTTAATTCCGATGCAATTTACGTGTTTCATCGTCAATAAGAACGTCAGAGGGATACAGTAAACCTGAAGTGAAGCATCAGAATCTATAACTAGTGGCACAGGAGCGGATCAAAGCATAGACAGTAAGAAGAGTCAGCTTTCTCGTACTTAAGTCGGCATTGTGCCTTTTGGATTTAACTCCGATGCAATTTCTGTGTTTCATCGTCTATAAGAAGGTCAGAGGGATACAGTAAACCTGAAGTGAAGCATCGGAATCTATAACTAGTGTCACAGGAATGGTTCAAACATAGACAGTAAGAAGAGTCAGTTTTCTTGTACTTAAGTCGGCATTGTGCCTTTTGTATATAATTCCGATGCAATTTCTGTGCTTCATCGTCAAAAAGAAGGTCAGAGGGATACAGTAAAACTGAAGTGAAGCATCGGAATCTATAACTAGTGTCACATGAATGGTTCAAACATAGACAGTAAGAAGAGTCAGTTTTCTTGTACATAAGTCGGCATTGTGCCTTTTGTATTTAATTCCGCTGCAATTTCTGTGTTTCATCGTCAATAAGAAGGTCAGAGGGATACAGTAATCCTGAAGTGAAGCATCGGAATCTATAATTAGTGTCACATGAATGGTTCAAAACATAGAGAGTAAGAAGTGTCAGTTTTCTTGTACTTAAGTTGACATTGTGCGTTTTGTATTTAATTCCGATGCAATTTCTGTGTTTCATCGTCAATAAGAAGGTCAGAGGGATACAGTAAACCTGAAGTGAAGCATCGTAATCTATAACTAGTGTCACAAGAATGGTTCAAAACAGAGACAGTAAGAAGAGTCAGTTTTCTTGTACTTAAGTCTGCATTGTGCCTTTTGCATTTAATTCCGATGCAATTTCTGTGTTTCATCGTCAATAAAAATGTCAGAGGGATACAGTAAACCTGAGGTGAAGCATCGGAATCTGTAACTAGTGTCACATCAATTGTTCAAAATATAGACAGTAAGAAGAGTCAGTCTTCTTGCACTTAAGTCGGCAATGTGCCTTTTGTATATACTTCCGATGTAATTACTGTGTTTCATCGTCAATAAGAAGCTCGGAGTGATATAGTAAACCTGAAGTGAAGTATAGGAATCTATAACTAGTGTCACAGGAATGGTTCAAAACATAGACAGTATGAAGAGTCAGATTTCTTGTACTTGAGTCGGCATTGTGCCTTTTGTATTTAATTCCGATGCAATTTACGTGTTTCATGGTCAATAAGAAGGTCAGAGGGATACAGTAAACCTGAAGTGATGCATAGGAATTTATAACTAGTGTCACAGGAATGGTTCAAAACATAGACTGTAAGAAGAATGAGATCTCTTGTACTTAAGTCGGCATTGTGACTATTGTATTTAATTCCGATGCAATTTCTGTGTTTCATCGTCAATAAGAAGGTCAGAGGAATACAGTAAACCTGAAGTGAAGCATCGGAATCTATAACATGTGTCACAGGAATGGATCAAAACATAGACAGTAAGAAGGGTCAGTCTTCTTGTACTTCAGTCGCATATTGCCTTTTGTATTGAATTCCGATCCAATATCTGTGTTTCTTCGTCAATAAGAAGGTCAGAGGGATACAGTAAACCTGAAGTGAAGCATCGGAATCTATAACTAGTGTCACAGGAATGGTTCAAAGCATAGACAGTAAGAAGAGTAAGTCCTGTTGTACTTAAGTGGGCATTGAGCCTTTTGTATATAATTCCGATGCAATTTCAGTGTTTTATCGTCAATAAGAAGGTCAGAGGGATACAGTAAACCTGAAGTGAAACTTCGGAATCTATAACTAGTGTCACAAGAATAGTTCAAAACATAGACAGTAAGAAGAGTCAGTTATCTTGTACTTAAGTCGGCATTGTGCCTTTTGTATTTAATTCCGATGCAATTTATGTGCTTCATCGTCAATAAGAAAATCTGTTGGATACAGTAAACCTGAAGTAAAGCATCGGAATCTATAACTAGTGTCGCAGGAGCGGATCAAAGCATAGACAGTAAGAAGAGTCAGTTTTCTTGTACTTAAGTCGGCATTGTGCCTTTTGGATTTAACTTCGATGCAATTTCTGTGCTTCATCGTCAATAAGAAGGTCAGAGGGATACCGTAAACCTGAAGTGAAGCATCGGAATCTATAACTAGTGTCACATGAATGGTTCAAACATAGACAGTAAGAAGAGTCAGTTTTCTTGTACTTAAGTCGGCATTGTGCCTTTTGTATTTAGTTCCGATGCAATTTCTGTGTTTCATCGTCAATAAGAAGGTCAGAGGGATACAGTAAACCTGAAGTGAAGCATCGGAATCTATAACTAGTGTCACAGGAATGGTTCAAAAATAGACAGTAAGAAGAGTCAGTTTTCTTGTACTTAAGTGGCATTGTGCCTTTTGTATATAATTCCGATGCAATTTCTGTGTTTCATCGTCAATAAGAAGGTCAGAGGGATACAGTAATCCTGAAGTGAAGCATCGGAATCTATAATTAGTGTCACATGAATGGTTCAAAACATAAAGAGTAAGAAGAGTCACTTTTCTTGTACTTAAGTCGACATTGTGCGTTTTGTATTTAATTCCTATGCAATTTCTGTGTTTCATCGTCATTAAGAAGGTCAGAGGGATACAGTAAACCTGAAGTGAAGCATCGGAATCTATAACTAGTGTTACAGGAATGGTTCAAATCATAGGCAGTAAGAAGAGTCAGTTTTCTTGTACTTAAGTCTGCATTGTGCCTTTTGTATTTAATTCCGATGCAATTTCTGTGTTTCATCGTCAATAAAAATGTCAGAGGGATACAGTAAACCTGAGGTGAAGCATCGGAATCTATAACTAGTGTCACATCAATTGTTCAAAATATAGACAGTAAGAAGAGTCAGTCTTCTTGCACTTAAGTCGGCAATGTGCCTTTTGTATATACTTCCTATGTCATTACTGTGTTTCATCGTCAATAAGAAGCTCGGAGGGATACAGTAAACCTGAAGTGAAGTATAGGAATCTATAACTAGTGTCACAGGATTGGTTCAAAACATAGACATTAAGAAGAGTCAGTTTTCTTGTACTTAAGTCGGCATTGTGAATTTTGTATTTAATTCCGATGCAATATCTGTGTTTCTTCGTCAGTAAGAAGGTCAGAGTGATACACTAAACATGAAGTGAAGCATCGGAATCTATAACTAGTGTCACAGAAATGGTTCAAAACATAGACAGTAAGAAGAGCCAGTCTTCTTGTACTTGGGTCCGCATTGTGCCTTTTGTATTTAATTCCGATGCAATTTACGTGTTTCATCGTCAATAAGAAGGTCAGAGGGATACAGTAAACCTGTAGTGATGCATAGGAATTTATAACTAGGGTCACAGGAATGGTTCAAACCATAGACAGTAAGAAGAATGAGATCTCTTGTACTTAAGTCGGCATTGTGACTTTTGTATTTAATTCCGATGCAATTTCTGTGTTTCATCGTCAATAAGAAGGTCAGAGGGATACAGTAAACCTGAAGTGAAGCATCGGAATCTATAACATGTGTCACAGGAATGGATCAAAATATAGACAGTAAGAAGGGGCAGTCTTCTTGTACTAATGTCGGCATATTGCATATTGTATTTAATTCCGATCCAATATCTGGGTTTCTTCGTCAATAAGAAGGTCAGAGTGATACAGTAAACCTGAAGTGAAGCATCGGAAACTATAACTAGTGTCACAGAAATGGTTCAAAATATAGACAATAAGAAGAGCCAGTCTTCTTGTACTTGAGTCGGCATTGTGCCTTTTGTATTTCATTCCGATGTTATATCTGTGTTTCATCGTCAATAAGAAGGTCAGAGGGATTCAGTAAACCTGAAGTGAAGCATCGGAATCTATAAGTAGTGTCACAGGTATGGTTCAAAACATAGACAGTAAGAAGAGACAGTTTTCTTGTAATTAAGTCGGCATTGTGCCTTATGTATTTAATTCCGATACAGTTTCTGTGTTTCATCGTCAATAAGAAGGTCAGCTGGATACAGTAAACCTGAAGTGAAGCATCGGAATCTATAACTAGTGTCACAAGAATGGTTCAAACATAAGCAGTAAGTAGAGTCAGTCTTCTTGTACTTAAGTCGGCATTGTGCCTTTTGTATTAAATTCCGATGCAATTTATGTGCTTCATCGTCAATAAGAAAGTCAGCTGGATACAGTAAACCTGAAGTGAAGCATCGGAATCTATAACTAGTGTCACAGGAATGGTTCAAAGTATAGACAGTAAGAAGAGTTAGTCTTCTTGTTCTTGAGTCGGCATTGTGCCATTTGTATTTAATTCCGATGTATTTTCTGTGTTTGATCGTCAATAAGAAGGTCAGAGGGATACAGTAAACCTGAAGTGAAGCATCGGAATCTATAACTAGTGACACAGGAATGATTCAAACGATAGACAGTAAGACGACTCAGTGTTTTTGTACTGAAGTCGGCATTGTGCCTTTTGTATTTTATTAAGATGCAATTTCTGTGTTTCATCGTCAATAAGAAGGTCAAAGGGATACAGTAAACCTGAAGTGAAGCATCGGAGTCTATAACTAGTATCACAAGAATGGTTCAAAACATAGAAAGTAAGAAGAGTAAGTCCTCTTGTACTTAAGTGGGCATTGAGCCTTTTGTATATAATTCCGATGCAATTTCTGTGTTTTATCGTCAAATAAGAAGTCAGAGGGATACAGTAAACCTGAAGTGAAGCATCGGAATCTATAACTAGTGTCACAGGAATGGTTCATAACATAGAGAGTAAGAACAGTCAGTTTTCTTGTACTTAAGTCGGCACTGTGCCTTTTGTATTTAATTCCGATCTTATTTCTGTGTTTCATCGTCAATAAGAAGGTCAGAGGGATACAGTAAACCTGAAGTGAAGCATCGGAATCCATAACTAGTGTCACAGGAATGGTTCAAAACATAGACAGTAAGAAGGGTCAGTCTTCTTGTACTTAAGTCGGCATATTGCCTTTTGTATTTAATTCCAATGCAATATCTGTGTATCTACGTCAATAAGAAGGTCAGAAACATACAGTAAACCTGAAGCGAAGCATCGGAATCTATAACTAGTGTCACAGGAATGGTTCAAAACATAGACAGTAAGAAGAGCCAGTCTTCTTGTACTTGAGTCGGCATTGTGGCCTTTGTATTTAATTCCGATGTTATTTCTGTGTTTCATCGTCAATAAGTAGGTCAGAGGGATTCAGTAAACCTGAAGTGAAGCATCGGAATCTATAACTAGTGTCACAGGAATGGTTCAAAACGTAGACAGTAAGAAGAGTCAGTCTTCTTGTACTTATGTCGGCATTGTGCCTTTTGTATTAATTCCGATGCAATTTACGTGTTTCGACGTCAATAAGAAGGTCAGAGGGATACAGTAAACCTGAAGTGAATCATAGGAATCTATAACTAGTGTCACAGGATTGGTTCAAAACATAGACAGTAAGAAGAGTCATTCTTTTAGTACTTAAGTCGGCATTGTGCCTTTTGTATTTAATTTCCGATGCAATTTCTGTGTTTCATCGTCAATACGAAGGTCAGAGGGATACAGTAAACCTGAAGTGAAGCATCGGATTCTATAACTAGTGTCACAGGAATGGTTCAAAGCATAGACAGTAAGAAGGATCAGTCTTCTTGTACTTAAGTCGGCATATTGCCTTTTGTATTTAATTCCGATGCAATATCTGTGTTTCTTCGTCAATAAGAAGGTCAGAGGGATACAGTAAACCTGAAGTGAAGCATCGGAATCTATAACTAGTGTCAGAGGAATGGTTCAAAACATAGACAGTAAGATGAGCCAGTCTTCTTGTACTTGAGTCGGCATTGTGCCCTTTGTATTTAATTCCGATGTTACTTCTGTGTTTCATCGTCCATAAGTAGGTCAGAGGGATTCAGTAAACCTGAAGTGAAGCATCGGAATCTATAACTAGTGTCACAGGAATGGTTCAAAACATAGACAGTAAGAAGAGCCAGTCTTCTTGTACTTGAGTCGGCATTGTGCCTTTTGTATTTCATTCCGATATTACATCTGTGCTTCATCGTCAATAAGAAGGTCAGAGGGATTCAGTAAACCTGAAGTGAAGCATCGGAATCTATAACTAGTGTCACAGGAATGGTTCAATACATAGACAGTAAGAAGAGTCAGTTTTCTTGAACTTAAGTCGGCATTGTGCATTTTGTATTTCATTCCGATGCAATTTATGTGTTTCATCGTAAATAAGAAGGTCAGAGGGATACAGTAAACCTGAAGTGAAGCATCGGAATCTATAACTAGTGTCACAGGAATGGTTCAAAACATAGACAGTAAGAATAGTCCGTTTTCTTGTGATTAAGTCGGCATTGTGCCTTTTGAGTATAATTCCGACGCACTTTCTGTGTTTCATCGTCAATAAGAAGGTCAGAGGGATGCAGTAAACCTGAAGTGAAGCATCGGAATCTATAACTAGTGTCACAGAAATGGTTCAAAACATAGACAGTAAGAAGAGCCAGTATTCTTGTACTTGCGTCGGCATTTGCCTTTTGTATTTTATTCCGATGCAATTTCTGTGTTTCATCGTCAATGAGAAGGTCAGAGGGATACAGTAAACCTGAAGTGAAGCATCGGAATCTATAACTAGTGTCACAGGAATGGTTCAAATCATAGACAGTAGAAAGAGTCAGTCTTCCTGTACTTAAGTCGGCATTGTGCCTTTTATATTTAATTCCGATGCAATTTCTGTGATTCATCGTCATTAAGAAGGTCAGATGGATACAGTAAACCTGAAGTGAAGCATCGGAATCTATAACTAGTGTCACAGGAATGGTTCAAAACATAGACAGTAAGAAGAGTCTGTTTCCTTTTACTTAAGTCGGCATTGTGCCTTATATATTTAAATCCTATACAATTTCTGTGTTTCATCGTCAATAAGAAGGCAGCTGGATACAGTAAACCTGAAGTGAAGCATCGGAATCTATAACTAGTGTCACAGGAATGGTTCAAAACCTAAACAGTAAGTAGAGTCAGTCTTCTTGTACTTAAGTCGGCATTGTGCCTTTTGTATTTAATTCCGATGCAATTTATGTGCTTCATAGTCAATAAGAAAATCAGCTGGATACAGTAAACCTGAAGTGAAGCATCGGAATCTATAACTAGTGTCACAGGAATGGTTCAAAATATAGACAGTAAGAAGAGCCAGTCTTCTTGTACTTGAGTCGGCATTGTGCCTTTTGTATTTCATTCCGATGTTATATCTGTGTTTCATCGTCAATAAGAAGGTCAGAGGGATTCAGTAAACCTGAAGTGAAGCATCGGAATCTATAAGTAGTGTCACAGGAATGGTTCAAAACATAGACAGTAAGAAGAGACAGTTTTCTTGTAATTAAGTCGGTATTGTGCCTTATGTATTTAATTCCGATACAGTTTCTGTGTTTCATCGTCAATAAGAAGGTCAGCTGGATACAGTAAACCTGAAGTGAAGCATCGGAATCTATAACTAGTGTCACAAGAATGGTTCAAACATAAACAGTAAGTAGAGTCAGTCTTCTTGTACTTAAGTCGGCATTGTGCCTTTTGTATTAAATTCCGATGCAATTTATGTGCTTCATCGTCAATAAGAAAGTCAGCTGGATACAGTAAACCTGAAGTGAAGCATCGGAATCTATAACTAGTGTCACAGGAATGGTTCAAAATATAGACAGTAAGAAGAGTTAGTCTTCTTGTTCTTGAGTCGGCATTGTGCCATTTGTATTTAATTCCGATGTATTTTCTGTGTTTGATCGTCAATAAGAAGGTCAGAGGGATACAGTAAACCTGAAGTGAAGCATCGGAATCTATAACTAGTGACACAGGAATGATTCAAACGATAGACAGTAAGACGACTCAGTGTTTTTGTACTGAAGTCGGCATTGTGCCTTTTGTATTTTATTAAGATGCAATTTCTGTGTTTCATCGTCAATAAGAAGGTCAAAGGGATACAGTAAACCTGAAGTGAAGCATCGGAGTCTATAACTAGTATCACAAGAATGGTTCAAAACATAGAAAGTAAGAAGAGTAAGTCCTCTTGTACTTAAGTGGGCATTGAGCCTTTTGTATATAATTCCGATGCAATTTCTGTGTTTTATCGTCAAATAAGAAGTCAGAGGGATACAGTAAACCTGAAGTGAAGCATCGGAATCTATAACTAGTGTCACAGGAATGGTTCATAACATAGAGAGTAAGAACAGTCAGTTTTCTTGTACTTAAGTCGGCACTGTGCCTTTTGTATTTAATTCCGATCTTATTTCTGTGTTTCATCGTCAATAAGAAGGTCAGAGGGATACAGTAAACCTGAAGTGAAGCATCGGAATCCATAACTAGTGTCACAGGAATGGTTCAAAACATAGACAGTAAGAAGGGTCAGTCTTCTTGTACTTAAGTCGGCATATTGCCTTTTGTATTTAATTCCAATGCAATATCTGTGTATCTAAGTCAATAAGAAGGTCAGAAACATACAGTAAACCTGAAGCGAAGCATCGGAATCTATAACTAGTGTCACAGGAATGGTTCAAAACATAGACAGTAAGAAGAGCCAGTCTTCTTGTACTTGAGTCGGCATTGTGGCCTTTGTATTTAATTCCGATGTTATTTCTGTGTTTCATCGTCAATAAGTAGGTCAGAGGGATTCAGTAAACCTGAAGTGAAGCATCGGAATCTATAACTAGTGTCACAGGAATGGTTCAAAACGTAGACAGTAAGAAGAGTCAGTCTTCTTGTACTTATGTCGGCATTGTGCCTTTTGTATTAATTCCGATGCAATTTACGTGTTTCGACGTCAATAAGAAGGTCAGAGGGATACAGTAAACCTGAAGTGAATCATAGGAATCTATAACTAGTGTCACAGGAAAGGTTCAAAACATTGACAGTAAGAAGAATCAGTTTTCTTGTACTTAAGTCGGCATTGTGCCTTTTGTATTTAATTCCAATGCAATTTCTGTGTTTAATCGTCAATAAGAAGGTCAGAGGTATACGTAAACCTGAAGTAAAGCATCAGAATCTCTAACTAGTGTCACAGGATTGGTTCAAAACATAGACAGTAAGAAGAGTCATTCTTTTAGTACTTAAGTCGGCATTGTGCCTTTTGTATTTAATTTCCGATGCAATTTCTGTGTTTCATCGTCAATACGAAGGTCAGAGGGATACAGTAAACCTGAAGTGAAGCATCGGATTCTGTAACTAGTGTCACAGGAATGGTTCAAAGCATAGACAGTAAGAAGGATCAGTCTTCGTGTACTTAAGTCGGCATATTGCCTTTTGTATTTAATTCCGATGCAATATCTGTGTTTCTTCGTCAATAAGAAGGTCAGAGGGATACAGTAAACCTGAAGTGAAGCATCGAAATCTATAACTAGTGTCAGAGGAATGGTTCAAAACATAGACAGTAAGATGAGCCAGTCTTCTTGTACTTGAGTCGGCATTGTGCCCTTTGTATTTAATTCCGATGTTACTTCTGTGTTTCATCGTCCATAAGTAGGTCAGAGGGATTCAGTAAACCTGAAGTGAAGCATCGGAATCTATAACTAGTGTCACAGGAATGGTTCAAAACATAGACAGTAAGAAGAGCCAGTCTTCTTGTACTTGAGTCGGCATTGTGCCTTTTGTATTTCATTCCGATATTACATCTGTGCTTCATCGTCAATAAGAAGGTCAGAGGGATTCAGTAAACCTGAAGTGAAGCATCGGAATCTATAACTAGTGTCACAGGAATGGTTCAATACATAGACAGTAAGAAGAGTCAGTTTTCTTGAACTTAAGTCGGCATTGTGCATTTTGTATTTCATTCCGATGCAATTTCTGTGTTTCATCGTAAATAAGAAGGTCAGAGGGATACAGTAAACCTGAAGTGAAGCATCGGAATCTATAACTAGTGTCACAGGAATGGTTCAAAACATAGACAGTAAGAATAGTCCGTTTTCTTGTGATTAAGTCGGCATTGTGCCTTTTGAGTATAATTCCGACGCACTTTCTGTGTTTCATCGTCAATAAGAAGGTCAGAGGGTTGCAGTAAACCTGAAGTGAAGCATCGGAATCTATAACTAGTGTCACAGAAATGGTTCAAAACATAGACAGTAAGAAGAGCCAGTATTCTTGTACTTGCGTCGGCATTTGCCTTTTGTATTTTATTCCGATGCAATTTCTGTGTTTCATCGTCAATGAGAAGGTCAGAGGGATACAGTAAACCTGAAGTGAAGCATCGGAATCTATAACTAGTGTCACAGGAATGGTTCAAATCATAGACAGTAGAAAGAGTCAGTCTTCCTGTACATAAGTCGGCATTGTGCCTTTTATATTTAATTCCGATGCAATTTCTGTGATTCATCGTCATTAAGAAGGTCAGATGGATACAGTAAACCTGAAGTGAAGCATCGGAATCTATAACTAGTGTCACAGGAATGGTTCAAAACATAGACAGTAAGAAGAGTCTGTTTCCTTTTACTTGAGTCGGCATTGTGCCTTATGTATTTAAATCCTATACAATTTCTGTGTTTCATCGTCAATAAGAAGGCAGCTGGATACAGTAAACCTGAAGTGAAGCATCGGAATCTATAACTAGTGTCACAGGAATGGTTCAAAACCTAAACAGTAAGTAGAGTCAGTCTTCTTGTACTTAAGTCGGCATTGTGCCTTTTGTATTTAATTCCGATGCAATTTATGTGCTTCATCGTCAATAAGAAAATCAGCTGGATACAGTAAACCTGAAGTGAAGCATCGGAATCTATAACTAGTGTCACAGGAATGGTTCAAAATATAGACAGTAAGAAGAGTCAGTCTTCTCGTACTTGATTCGGCATTGTGCCTTTTCTATTTAATTCCGATGAATTTTCTGTGTTTGATCGTCAATAAGAAGGTCAAATGGATACAGTAAACCTGAAGTGAAGCATCGGAATCTATAACTAGTGTCACAGGAATGGTTCAAACCATAGACAGTAAGACGACTCAGTGTTCTTGTACTGAAGTCGGCATTGTGCCTTTCGTATTTAATTGAGATGCAATTTCTGTGTTTCATCGTCAATAATTAGGTCAGAGGGCTACAGTAAACCTGAAGTGAAGTATCGGAATCTATAACTAGTGTCATAGGAATGGTTCAAAACATAGTCAGTAAGAAGAGTCAGTCTTCTTGTACTTAAGTCGGAATTGTGCATTTTGTGTATACTTCCGATGCCATTTCTGTGTTTCATCGTCAATAAGAAGGTCAGCCGGATACAGAAAACCTGAAGTGAAGCATTGGAATCTATAACTAGTGTCACAGGAATGGTTCAAAACATAGGCAGTAAGAAGAGCCCGTCTTCTTGTACTTGAGTCGCCATTGTGCCTTTTGTATTTAATTCTGATGAAATGTCTGTGGATGGTCTTCAATAAGAAGGTCAGAGGGATACAGAAAACCTGAAGTGAAGCATCGGATTCTATAACTAGTGTCACAGGAATGGTTCAAATCATAGACAGTAAGAAGAGTCACTCTTCTTGTACTGGAGTCGGCATTGTGCCTTTTGTATTTAATTAAGATGCAATTTCTGTGTTTCATCGTCAATACGAAGGTCAAAGGGATACACTAAACCTGAAGTGAAGCATCGGAATCTATAACTAGTGTCACAGGAATGGTTCAAAACATAGACTGTAAGAAGAGTAAGTCCTCTTGTACTTAAGTGGGCATTGAGCCTTTTGTATATAATTCCGATGCAATTTCTGTGTTTTATCGTCAATAAGAAGTCAGAGGGATGCAGTAAACCTGAAGTGAAGCATCAGAATCTGTAACTAGTGTCACAGGAATGGTTCAAAACATAGACAGTATGAAGAGCCACTCTTCTTGTACTTGAGTGGGCATTGTGCCCTTTGTATTTAATTCCGATGTTATTTCTGTGTTTCATCGTCAATACGTAGGTCAGAGGGATTCAGTAAACCTGAAGTGAAGCATCGGAATTTATAACTACTGTCACAGGAATGGTTCAATACATAGACAGTAAGAAGGGTCATTCTTCTTGTACTTAAGTCGGCATTTTGCCTTTTGTATTTAATTGCGATGCAATATCTCTGTTTCTTCGTCAATAAGAAGGTCAGAGGGATACAGTAAACCTAAAGTGAAGCATCGGAATCTATAACTAGTGTCACAGGAATGGTTCAAAACATAGACAGTAAGAAGAGCCAGTCTTCTTGTACTTGAGTTGGCATTGTGCCTTTTGTATTTCATTCCGATGTTATATCTGTGTTTCATCGTCAATAAGAAGGTCAGTGGGATTCAGTAAACCTGAAGTGTAGCATTGGAATGTATAACTAGTGTCACAGTATTGGTTCAATACATAGACAGTAAGAAGAGTCAGTTTACTTGAACTTAAGTCGGCATTGTGCATTTTGTATTTAATTCCGATGTAATTTCTGTGTTTCATCGTCAATAAGAAGGTCAGAGGGATACAGTAAACCTGAAGTGAAGCATCGGAATCTATAACTAGTGTCACAGGAATGGTTCAAAATATAGACAGTAAGAAGAGTCAGTCTTCTTGTACTTGAGTCGGCATTGTGCCTTTTCTGTTTAATTCCGATGAATTTTCTGTGTTTGATCGTCAATAAGAAGGTCAGAGGGATACAGTAAACCTGAAGTGAAGCATCGAAATCTATAACTAGTGTCACAGGAATGGTTCAAATCATCGGCAGTAAGAAGAGTCACTCTTCTTGTACTGGAGTCGGCATTGTGCCTTTAGTACTTAATTAAGATGCAATTTCTGTGTTTCATCGTCAATACGAAGGTCAAAGGGATACACTAAACCTGAAGTGAAGCATCGGAATTAATAACTAGTGTCACAGGAATGGTTCAAAACTTAGACAGTAAGAAGAGTCAGTCTTCTTGTACTTAAGTGGGCATTGAGCCTTTTGTATATAATTCCGATGCAATTTCTGTGTTTCGTCGTCAATAAGAAAGTCAGAGGGATACAGTAAACCTGAAGTGAATCATAGGAATCTATAACTAGTGTCACAGGAATGGTTCAAAACATAGACAGTAAGAAGGGTCAGTCTTCTTGTACTTAAGTCGGCATATTGCCTTTTGTATTTAATTCCGATGCAATATCTGTGTTTTTTCGTCAATAAGAAGTTCAGAGGGATACAGTAAACTTGATGTGAAGAATCGGAATCTATAACTAGTGTCACAGGAATGGTTCAAGACATAGACATTAAGGAGAGACAGTCTTCTTGTACTTGAGTCGGCATTGTGCCCTTTGTATTTAATTCCGATGTTACTTCTGTGTTTCATCGTCAATAAGTAGGTCAGAGGGATTCAGTAAACCTGAAGTGAAGCATCGGAATCTATAACTAGTGTCACAGGAATGGTTCAAAACATAGACAGTAAGAAGAGCCAGTGTTCTTGTACTTGAGTCGGCATTGTGCCCTTTGTATTTAATTCCGTTGCAATTTCTGTGTTTCATGGTCAATAAGAAGGTCAGAGGGATACAGTAAACCTGAAGTGAAGCATCGGAATCTATAACAGGTGTCACAGGAATGGATCAAAACATAGACAGTAAGAAGGGTCAGTGTTCTTGTACTTAAGTCGGCATATTGCCTTTTGTATTTAATTCCGATGCAATATCTGTGTTTCTTCGTCAATAAGAAGGTCAGAGGGATACAGTAAACCTAAAGTGAAGCATCGGAATCTATAACTAGTGTCACAGAAATGGTTCAAAACATAGACAGTAAGAAGAGCCAGTCTTCTTGTACTTGAGTCGGCATTGTGCCTTTTGTATTTAATTCCGATGTCATATCTGTGTTTCATCGTCAATAAGAAGGTCAGTGGGATTCAGTAAACCTGAAGTGAAGCATTGGAATGTATAACTAGTGTCACAGGAATGGTTCAATACATAGACAGTAAGAAGAGTCAGTTTTCTTGAACTTAAGTCGGCATTGTGCATTTTGTATTTAATTCGGATGTAATTTCTGTGTTTCATCGTCAATAAGAAGGTCAAAGGGATACAGTAAACCTGAAGTGAAGCATCGGAATCTATAACTAGTGTCACAGGAATGGTTCAAAACATAGACTGTAAGAAGAGTCCGTTTTCTTGTAATTAAGTCGGCATTGTGCCATTTGAGTTTAATTCCGATGCACTTTCTGTGTTTCATCGTCAACAAGAAGGTCAGAGGGATGCAGTAAACCTGAAGTGAAGCATCGGAATCTACAACTAGTGTCACAGGAATGGTACAAAACATAGACAGTAAGAAGAGTCACCTTTCTTGTACTTAAGTCGGCATTGTGCCTTTTGTATATAATTCCGATGCAATTTCTGTGTTTCATCGTCAATAAGAAGGTCAGAGGGATACAGTAAACCCGAAGTGAAGCATCGGAATCTATAACTAGTGTCACAAGGAATGGTTCAAAACATAGACAGTAAGAAGGGTCAGTCTTTTTGTACTTAAGTCGGCATTATACATTTTGTATTTAATTCCGATGCAATTTCGGTGTTTCATCGTCAATAGGAAGGTCAGAGGGATACAGTAAACATGAAGTGAAGCATCGGAATCTATAACTAGTGTCACAGAAATGGTTCAAAACATGGACAGTAAGAAGAGCCAGTCTTCTTGTACTTGAGTCGGCATTTGTCTTTTGTATTTACTTCCGATGCAATTTCTGAGTTTCATCGTCAATAAGAAGGTCAGAGGGATACAGTAAACCTGAAGTGAAGCATCGGAATCTATAACTAGTGTCACAGGAATGGTTCAAAATATAGACAGTAAGAAGAGTCAGTCTTCTTGTACTTGAGTCGGCATTGTGCCTTTTCTGTTTAATTCCGATGAATTTTCTGTGTTTGATCGTCAATAAGAAGGTCAGAGGGATACAGTAAACCTGAAGTGAAGCATCGAAATCTATAACTAGTGTCACAGGAATGGTTCAAATCATCGACAGTAAGAAGAGTCACTCTTCTTGTACTGGAGTCGGCATTGTGCCTTTTGTATTTAATTAAGATGCAATTTCTGTGTTTCATCGTCAATACGAAGGTCAAAGGGATACACTAAACCTGAAGTCAAGCATCGGAATTAATAACTAGTGTCACAGGAATGGTTCAAAACTTAGACAGTAAGAAGAGTCAGTCTTCTTGTACTTAAGTGGGCATTGAGCCTTTTGTATATAATTCCGATGCAATTTCTGTGTTTCGTCGTCAATAAGAAAGTCAGAGGGATACAGTAAACCTGAAGTGAATCATAGGAATCTATAACTAGTGTCACAGGAATGGTTCAAGACATAGACATTAAGGAGAGACAGTCTTCTTGTACTTGAGTCGGCATTTTGCCCTTTGTATTTAATTCCGATGTTACTTCTGTGTTTCATCGTCAATAAGTAGGTCAGAGGGATTCAGTAAACCTGAAGTGAAGCATCGGAATCTATAACTAGTGTCACAGGAATGGTTCAAAACATAGACAGTAAGAAGAGCCAGTGTTCTTGTACTTGAGTCGGCATTGTGCCCTTTGTATTTAATTCCGTTGCAATTTCTGTGTTTCATGGTCAATAAGAAGGTCAGAGGGATACAGTAAACCTGAAGTGAAGCATCGGAATCTATAACAGGTGTCACAGGAATGGATCAAAACATAGACAGTTAGAAGGGTCAGTGTTCTTGTACTTAAGTCGGCATATTGCCTTTTGTATTTAATTCCGATGCAATATCTGTGTTTCTTCGTCAATAAGAAGGTCAGAGGGATACAGTAAACCTAAAGTGAAGCATCGGAATCTATAACTAGTGTCACAGAAATGGTTCAAAACATAGACAGTAAGAAGAGCCAGTCTTCTTGTACTTGAGTCGGCATTGTGCCTTTTGTATTTCATTCCGATGTTATATCTGTGTTTCATCGTCAATAAGAAGGTCAGTGGGATTCAGTAAACCTGAAGTGAAGCATTGGAATGTATAACTAGTGTCACAGGAATGGTTCAATACATAGACAGTAAGAAGAGTCAGTTTTCTTGAACTTAAGTCGGCATTGTGCATTTTGTATTTAATTCCGATGTAATTTCTGTGTTTCATCGTCAATAAGAAGGTCAAAGGGATACAGTAAACCTGAAGTGAAGCATCGGAATCTATAACTAGTGTCACAGGAATGGTTCAAAACATAGACAGTAAGAAGAGTCCGTTTTCTTGTAATTAAGTCGGCATTGTGCCATTTGAGTTTAATTCCGATGCACTTTCTGTGTTTCATCGTCAACAAGAAGGTCAGAGGGATGCAGTAAACCTGAAGTGAAGCATCGGAATCTACAACTAGTGTCACAGGAATGGTACAAAACATAGACAGTAAGAAGAGTCACTCTTCTTGTACTTAAGTCGGCATTGTGCCTTTTGTATATAATTCCGATGCAATTTCTGTGTTTCATCGTCAATAAGAAGGTCAGAGGGATACAGTAAACCCGAAGTGAAGCATCGGAATCTATAACTAGTGTCACAGGAATGGTTGAAAACATAGACAGTAAGAAGGGTCAGTCTTTTTGTACTTAAGTCGGCATTTTACATTTTGTATTTAATTCCGATGCAATTTCGGTGTTTCATCGTCAATAGGAAGGTCAGAGGGATACAGTAAACATGAAGTGAAGCATCGGAATCTATAACTAGTGTCACAGAAATGGTTCAAAACATGGACAGTAAGAAGAGCCAGTCTTCTTGTACTTGAGTCGGCATTTGTCTTTTGTATTTACTTCCGATGCAATTTCTGAGTTTCATCGTCAATAAGAAGGTCAGAGGGATACAGTAAACCTGAAGTGAAGCATCGGAATCTATAACTGGTGTCACAGGAATGGTTCAAATAATAGACAGTAGGAAGAGTCAGTCTTCCTGTACTTAAGTCGGCATTGTGCCTTTTGTATTTAATTCCGATGCAATTTATGTGCTTCATTGTCAATAAGAAAGTCAGCTGGATACAGTAAACCTGAAGTGAAGCATCGGAATCTATAACTAGTGTAACAGGAATGGTTCAAAACATAGTCAGTAAGAAGAGTCAGTCTTCTTGTACTTAAGTCGGAATTGTGCATTTTGTATATACTTCCGATGCAATTTCTGTGTTTCATCGTCAATAAGAAGGACAGCCGGATACAGTAAACCTGAAGTGAAGCATTGGAATCTATAACTAGTGTCACAGGAATGGTTCAAAACATAGGCAGTAAGAAGAGCCCGTCTTCTTGTACTTGAGTCGCCATTGTGCCTTTTGTATTTAATTCTGATGAAATTTCTGTGTTTGATCGTCAATAAGAAAGTCAGAGGGATACAGTAAACTTGAAGTGAAGCATCGGAATCTATAACTAGTGTCACAGGAATGGTTCAAAGCATAGACAGTAGGAAGAGTCACTCTTCTTGTACTGGAGTCGGCATTGTGCCTTTTGTATTTAATTAAGATACAATTTCTGTGTTTCATCGTCAATACGAAGGTCAAAGGGATACACTAAATCTGAAGTGAAGCATCAGAATCTATAACTAGTGTCACAGGAATGGTTCAAAACATAGACAGTAAGAAGAGTAAGTCCTCTTGTACATTAGTGGGCATTGAGACTTTTGTATATAATTCCGATGCAACTTCTGTGTTTTATCGTCAATAAGAAGTCAGAGGGATGCAGTAAACCTGAAGTGAAGCATCAGAATCTGTAACTAGTGTCACAGGAATGGTTCAAACTTAGATAGTAAGAGGAGTCAGTCTTCTTGTACTTATGTCGGCATTGTGCCTTTTGTATTAATTCCGATGCAATTTCTGTGTTTCATCGTCAATAAGAAGGTCAGAGGGATACAGTAAACCTGAAGTGAATCATAGGAATCTATAACTAGTGTCACAGGAATGGTTCAAAACATAGACAGTAAGAAGGGTCAGTCTTCTTGTACTTAAGTCGGCATATTGCCTTTTGTATTTAATTCCGATGCAATATCTGTGTTTCTACGTCAATAAGAAGGTCAGAGGGATACAGTAAACTTGAAGTGAAGAATCGGAATCTATAACTAGTTTCACAGGAACGGTTCAAAACATAGACAGTAAGAAGAGCCAGTCTTCATGTACTTGACTCGGCATTGTGCCCATTGTATTTATTTCCGATGTTACTTCTGTGTTTCATCGTCAATAAGTAGGTCAGAGGGATTCAGTAAACCTGAAGTGAAGCATCGGATTCTATAACTAGTGTCACAGGAATGGTTCAAAACATAGGCAGTAAGAAGAGCCAGTCTTCTTGTACTTGAGTCGGCATTGTGCCCTTTGTATTTAATTCCGATGCAATTTCTGTGTTTCATGGACAAAAAGAAGGTCAGAGGGATACAGTAAACCTGAAGTGAAGCATCGGAATCTATAACAGGTGTCACAGGAAATGATCAAAACATAGACAGTATGAAGGGTCATTCTTCTTGTACTTAAGTCGGCATTTTGCCTTTTGTATTTAATTGCGACGCAATATCTGTGTTTCTTCGTCAATAAGAAGGTCAGAGGGATACAGTAAACCTAAAGTGAAGCATCGGAATCTATAACTAGTGTCACAGGAATGGTTCAAAACATAGACAGTAAGAAGAGAGAGTCTTCTTGTACTTGAGTTGGCATTGTGCCTTTTGTATTTCATTCCGATGTTATATCTGTGTTTCATCGTCAATAAGAAGGTCAGTGGGATTCAGTAAACCTGAAGTGTAGCATTGGAATGTATAACTAGTGTCACAGTATTGGTTCAATACATAGACAGTTAGAAGAGTCAGTTTACTTGAACTTAAGTCGGCATTGTGCATTTTGTATTTAATTCCGATGTAATTTCTGTGTTTCATCGTCAATAAGAAGGTGAGAGGGATACAGTAAACCTGAAGTGAAGCATCGGAATCTATAACTATTGTCACATTAATGGTTCAAAATATAGACAGTAAGAAGAGCCAGTCTTCTTGTACTTGAGTCGGCATTGTGCCATTTCTATTCAATTCCTATGAATTTTCTGTGTTAGATCGTCAATAAGAAGGTCAGAGGGATACAGTAAACCTGAAGTGAAGCATCGAAATCTATAACTTGTGTCACAGGAATGGTTCACACCATAGACAGTAAGACGACTCAGTGTTCTTGTACTGAAGTCGGCATTGTGCCTTTCGTATTTAATTAAGATGCAATTTCTGTGTTTCATCGTCAATAATAAGGTCAGAGGGATACAGTAAACCTGAAGTGAAGTATCGGAATCTATAACTAGTGTCTTAGGAATGGTTCAAAACATAGTCAGTAAGAAGAGTCAGTCTTCTTGTACTTAAGTCGGAATTGTGCATTTTGTGTATACTTCCGATGCAATTTCTTTGTTTCATCGTCAATATGAAGGTCAGCCGGATACAGTAAACCTGAAGTGAAGCATTGGAATCTATAACTAGTGTCACAGGAATGGTTCAAAACATAGGCTGTAAGAGCCCGTCTTCTTGTACTTGAGTCGCCATTGTGCCTTTTGTATTTAATTCTGATGAAATTTCTGTGTTTGGTCGTCAATAAGAAGGTCAGAGGGATATAGAAAACCTGAAGTGAATCATCGGAATCTATAACTAGTGTCACAGGAATGGTTCAAATCATAGACTGTAAGAAGAGTCACTCTTCTTGTACTGGAGTCGGCATTGTGCCTTTTGTATTTAATTAAGATGCAATTTCTGTGTTTCATCGTCAATACGAATGTCAAAGGGATACACTAAACCTGAAGTGAAGCATCGGAATTAATAACTAGTGTCACAGGAATGGTTCAAAACGTAGACAGTAAGAAGAGTCAGTCTTCTTGTACTTAAGTGGGCATTGAGCCTTTTGTATATAATTCCGATGCAATTTCTGTGTTTCGTCGTCAATAAGAAGGTCAGAGGGATACAGAAAACATGAAGTGAATCATAGGAATCTATAACTAGTGTCACAGGAATGGTTCAAAACATAGACAGTAAGAAGGGTCAGTCTTCTTGTACTTAAGTCGGCATATTGCCTTTTGTATTTAATTCCAATGCAATATCTGTGTTTCTTTGTCAATAAGAAGGTCAGAGGGATACAGTAAACTTGAAGTGAAGAATCGGAATCTATAACTAGTGTCACAGGAATAATTCAAGACATAGACATTAAGAAGAGCCAGTCTTCTTGTACTTAAGTCGGCATTGTGCCCTTTGTATTTAATTCCGATGTTACTTCTGTGTTTCATCGTCAATAAGTAGGTCAGAGGGATTCAGTAAACCTGAAGTGAAGCATCGGAATCTATAACTAGTATCACAGGAATGGTTCAAAACATAGACAGTAAGAAGAGCCAGTCTTCTTGTACTTGAGTCGGCATTGTGCCTTTTGTATTTCATTCCGATGTTATATCTGTGTTTCATCGTCAATAAGAAGGTCAGTGGGATTCAGTAAACCTGAAGTGAAGCATTGGAATCTATAACTAGTGTCACAGGAATGGTTCAATACATAGACAGTAAGAAGAGTCAGTTTTCTTGAACTTAAGTAGGCATTGTGCATTTTGTATTTAATTCCGATGTAATTTCTGTGTTTCATCGTCAATAAGAAGGTCAGAGGGATACAGTAAACCTGAAGTGAAGCATCGGATTCTATAACTAGTGTCACAGGAATGGTTCAAAACATAGACAGTAAGAAGAGTCCGTTTTCTTGTAATTAAGTCGGCATTGTGCCATTTGAGTTTAATTCCGATGCACTTTCTGTGTTTCATCGTCAACAAGAAGGTCAGAGGGATGCAGTAAACCTGAAGTGAAGCATCGGTATCTACAACTAGTGTCACAGGAATGGTACAAAACATAGACAGTAAGAAGAGTCACTCTTCTTGTACTTAAGTCCGCAGTGTGCCTCTTGTATATAATTCCGATGCAATTTCTGTGTTTCATCGTCAATAAGAAGGTCAGAGGGATACAGTAAACCCGAAGTGAAGCATCGGAATCTATAACTAGTGTCACAGGAATGGTTCAAAACATAGACAGTAAGAAGGGTCAGTCTTCTTGTACTTAAGTCGGCATTTTACATTTTGTATTTAATTCCGATGCAATTTCGGTGTTTCATCGTCAATAGGAAGTTCAGAGGGATACAGTAAACCTGAAGTGAAGCATCGGAATCTATAACTAGTGTCACAGGAATGGTTCAAAGCTTAGATAGTAAGAAGAGTCAGTTTTTTTTACTTAAGTCGGCATTGTGCCTTATGTATTTAATTCCGATACAATTACTGTGTGTCATCGTCAATAAGAAGCTCAGCTGGATACAGTAAACCTGGAGTGAAGCATCGGAATCAATAACTAGTGTCACAGGAATGGTTCAAAACATAAACAGTAAGTAGAGTCAGTCTTCTTGTACTTAAGTCGGCATTGTGCCTTTTGTATTTGATTAAGATACAATTTCTGTGTTTCATCATCAATACGAAAGGTCAAAGGGATACACTAAACCTCAAGTGAAGAATCGAAATCTATAACTAATGTCACAGGAATGGTTCAAAACATAGACAGTAACAAGAGTAAGTCCTCTTGTACTTAAGTGGGCATTGAGCCTTTTGTATATAATTCCGATGCAATATCTGTGTTTCTTCGTCAATACGAAGGTCAGAGGGATACAGTAAACCTGAAGTGAAGCATCCGAATCTATAACTAGTGTCACAGGAATGTTTAAAATCATAGACAGTAAGAAGAGCCAGTCTTCTTGTACTTGAGTCGGCATTGAGCACTTTGTATTTAATTCCGATGTTATTTCTGTGTTTCATTGTCAATAAGTAGGTCAGAGGGATTCAGTAAACCTGAAGTGAAGCATCGGAATCTATAACTAGTGACACAGGAATGGTTCAAAACTTAGACAGTAAGATGAGTCAGTCTTCTTGTACTTATGTCAGCATTGTGCCTTTTGTATTAATTCCGATGCAATTTACGTGTTTCATCGTCAATAAGAAGGTCAGAGGGATACAGTAAACCTGGATTGAAGCATCGGAATCTATAAGTAGCGTCAGACGAATGGTTCAAAACACAGACAGTAAGAAAAGTCAATCTTCTTGTACTTAAGTCGGCATTTTGCATTTTGTATTTAATTCCGATTCAATTTCTGTCATTCATCGTCAACAGGAAGGTAAGAGGGATACAGTAAACCTGAAGTGAAGCATCGGAATCTATAACTAGTGTCACAGAAACGGTTCAAAACATAGACAGTAAGAAGAACCAGTCTTCTTGTACTTGAGTCGGCATTTGCCTTTTGTATTTAATTCCGATGCAATTTCTGTTTTTCTTCGTCAATAAGAAGGTCAGAGGGATACAGTATACCTTATGTGAAGCATCGGAAACTATAACTAGTGTCGCAGGAATGGTTCAAAACATAGACAGTAAGAAGAGCCAGTCTTCTTGTACCTGAGTCGGCATTCTGCCTTTTGTATTTAATTTGGATTCAATTTCTGTGTTTCATCGTCAATAAGAAGGTCAGAGGCATACAGTAAACCTGAAGTGAATCATCGGAATCTATAACTAGTGTCACAGGAATGGTTGAAAACATAGACAGTAGAAAGAGTCAGTCTTCTTGTACTTAAGTCCACATTGTGCCTTTTATATTTAATTCCGATGCAATTTCTGTGATTCATCGTCAATAAGAAGTTCAGAGGGATACAGTAAACCTGAAGTGAAGCATCGGAATCTATAACTAGTGTCACAGGAATGGTTCAAAACATAGACAGTAAGAAGAGTCAGTTTTCTTTTACTTAAGTCGGCATTGTGCTTATGTATTTAATACCGATACAATTTCTATGTTTCATCGTCAATAAGAAGGTCAGCTGGATACAGTAAACCTGAAGTGAAGCATCGGAATCTATAACTAGTGTCACAGGAATGGTTCAAAACATAAAAAGTAAGTAGAGTCAGTCTTCTTGTACTTAAGTCGGCATTGTGCCTTTTGTATTTAATTCCGATGAAATTTATGTGCTTCATCGTCAATAATAAGTACGCTGGATACAGTAAACCTGAAGTGAAGCATCGGAATCTATAACTAGTGTCACAGCAATGGTTCAAAATATAGACAGTAAGAAGACTCAGTCTTCTTGTACTTGAGTCGGCATTGTGCATTTTGTATTTAATTCCGATGAATTTTCTGAGTTTGATCGTCAATAAGAAGGTCAGAGGGATACAGTAAACCTGAAGTGAAGCATCGGAATCTATAACTAGTGTCACAGGAATGGTTCAAACCATAGACAGTAAGACGACTCAGTGTTCTTGTACTGAAGTCGGCATTGTGCCTTTCGTATTTAATTAAGATGCAATTTCTGTGATTCATCGTCAATAATAAGGTCAGAGGGATACAGTAAACCTGAAGTGAAGTATCGGATTCAATAACTAGTGTCATAGGAATGGCTCATAGCATAGTCAGTTAGAAGAGTCAGTCTTCTTGTACTTAAGTCGGCATTGTGCATTTTGTATATACTTCCGATGCAATTTCTGTGTTTCATCGTCAATAAGAAGGTCAGCCGATTACAGTAAACATGAAGTGAAGCATTGGAATCTATAACTAGTGTCACAGGAATGGTTCAAAGCATAGGCAGTAAGAAGAGCCCGTCATCTTGTACTTGAGTCGCCATTGTGCCTTTTGTATTTAATTCTGATGAAATTTCTGTGTTTGATCGCCAATAAGAAGGTCAGAGGGATACAGTAAACCTGAAGTGAACCATCGGAATCTATAACTAGTGTCACAGGAATGGTTCAAATCATAGACAGTAAGAAGAGTCACTCTTCTTGTACTGGAGTCGGCATTGTGCCTTTTGTATTAATTTAAGATGCAATTTCTGTGTTTCATCGTCAATAAGAAGGTCAAAGGGATACAGTAAACCTGAAGTGAAGCATCGGAATCTATAACTATTGTCACAGGAATGGTTCAAAACATAGACAGTAAGAAGGGTCTGTTTTCTTGTACTTATGTCGGCATTGTGCCTTTTGTATTAATTCCGATGCAATTTACGTGTTTCATCGTCAATAAGAAGGTCAGAGGGATACAGTAAACCTGAAGTGAATCATAGGAATCTATAACTAGTGTCACAGGAATGGTTCAAAACATAGGCAGTAAGAAGAGTCAGTTTTCTTGTACTTAAGTCGGCATTGTGCATTTTGTATTTAATTCCGTTGCAATTTCTGTGTTTCATCGTCAATAAGAAGGTCAGAGGGATACAGTAAACCTGAAGTCAAGCATCGGAATCTATAACTAGTGTCACAGGAATGGTTCAAAACATAGACAGTAAGAAGAGTCAGTCCTTTTGTACTTAAGTCGGCATTGTGCCTTTTGTATTTAATTTCCGATGCAATTTCTGTGTTTCATCGTCAATACGAAGGTCAGAGGGATACAGGAAACCTGAAGTGAAGCATCGGAATCTATAACTAGTGTCACAGGAAAGTTAAAAACATAGACAGTAAGAAGGGTCAGTCTTCTTGTACTTAAGTCAGCTTATTGCCTTTTGTATTTAATTCCGATGCAATATCTGTGTTTCTTCGTCAATAAGAAGGTCAGAGGGATACCGTAAACCTGAAGTGAAGCATCGGAATCTATAACTAGTGTCACAGGATTGGCTCAAAACATAGACAGTAAGAAGAGCCAGTCTTCTTGTACTTGAGTCGGCATTGTGCCCTTTGTATTTAATTCCGATGTTATTTCTGTTTTTCATCGTCAATAAGTAGGTCAGAAGGGATTCAGTAAACCTGAAGTGAAGCATCGGAATCTATAACTAGTGTCACAGGAATGGTACAAAGCAAAGACAGTAAGAAGAGTCAGTCTTCTTGTACTTATATCGGCATTGTGCCTTTTGTATTAATTACGACGCACTTTCTGTGTTTCATCGTCAATAAGAAGGCCAGAGGGATACAGTAAACCTGAAGTGAATCATAGGAATCTATAACTAGTGTCACAGGAATGGTTCAAAACATAGACAGTAAGAAGAATCAGTTTTCTTGTACTTAAGTCGGCATTGTGCCTTTTGTATTTAATTCCGATGCAATTTCTGTGTTTCATCGTCAATAAGAAGGTCAGAGGGATACAGTAAACCTGAAGTGAAGCATCGGAATCTATAACTAGCGTCACAGGAATGGTTCAAAGCATAGACAGTAAGAAGAGTCAGTTTTCTTGAACTTAAGTCGGCATTGTGCCTCTTGTATTTAATTCCGATGCAATTTCTGTGTTTCATCGACAATAAGAGGGTCAGAGGGATAGAGTAAACCTGAAGTGAAGCATCGGAATCTATAACTAGGGTCACAGGAATGTTTCAAAACATAGGCAGTAAGAAGAGCCCGTCTTCTTGTACTTGAGCCGCCATTGTGCATTTTGTATTTAATTCTGATGAAATTTCTGTGTTTGATCGTCAATAAGAAGGTCAGAGGGATACAGTAAACCTGAAGTGAAGCATCGGAATCGATAATTAGTGACACAGGAATGTTTCAAATCATAGACAGTCAGAAGAGTCATTCTTCTTGTACTGGAGTCGGCATTGTGCCTTTAGTATTTAATTAAGATGCAATTTCTGTGTTTCATCGTCAATAAGAAGGTCAAACGGATACAGTAAACCTGAAGTGAAGCATCGGAATCTATAACTAGTGTCAAAGGAATGGTTCAAAACATAGACAGTAAGAAGAGTAAGTCCTCTTGTACTTAAGTGGGCTTTGAGCCTTTTATATATAATTCCGATGCAATTTCTGTGTTTTATCGTCAATAAGAAGTCAGAGGGATACAGTAAACCTGAAGGGAAGCATCGGAATCTATAACTAGTGTCACAGGAATGGTTCAAAACATAGGCAGTAAGAAGAGCCCGTCTTCTTGTACTTGAGTCGCCATTGTGCCTTTTGTATTTAATTCTTATGAAATTTCTGTGTTTGATCGTCAATAATAAGGTCAGAGTGATACAGTAACTAGTGACACAGGAATGGTTCAAAACATAGACAGTAAGAAGCGTCAGTTTTCTTGTACTTAAGTCGGCATATTGCCTTTTGTATTTAATTCCGATGCAATATCTGTGTTTCATCGTCAATAAGAAGGTCAGAGGGATACAGTACACCTGAAGTGAAGCATCGGAATCTATAACTAGTGTTCCAGGAATGGTTCAAAACGTAGACAGTAAGAAGAGTCAGTCTTCTTGTACTTAAGTCGGCATTGTGTTTTTTGTATTTAATTAAGATGCAATTTCTTTGTTTCATCTTCAATTAGAAGGTCAGCTGGACACAGTAAACCTGAAGTGAAGGATCGGAATCTATAACTAGTGTCACAGGAATGGTTCAAAATATAGACAGTAAGAAGAGCCAGTCTTCTTGTACTTGAGTCGGCATTGTGCCTTTTGTATTTAATTCTGATGAAATATCTGTGTTTGATCGCCAATAAGAAGGTCAGAGGGATACAGTAAACCTGAAGTGAAGCATCGGAATCTATAACTAGTGTCACAGGAATGGTTCAAAACATAGACAGTAAGAAGAGTCAGTTTTCTTTTACTTAAGTCGGCATTGTGCTTATGTATTTAATACCGATACAATTTCTATGTTTCATCGTCAATAAGAAGGTCAGCTGGATACAGTAAACCTGAAGTGAAGCATCGGAATCTATAACTAGTGTCACAGGAATGGTTCAAAATATAAAAAGTAAGTAGAGTCAGTCTTCTTGTACTTAAGTCGGCATTGTGCCTTTTGTATTTAATTCCGATGAAATTTATGTGCTTCATCGTCAATAATAAGTACGCTGGATACAGTAAACCTGAAGTGAAGCATCGGAATCTATAACTAGTGTCACAGCAATGGTTCAAAATATAGACAGTAAGAAGAGTCAGTCTTCTTGTACTTGAGTCGGCATTGTGCATTTTGTATTTAATTCCGATGAATTTTCTGAGTTTGATCGTCAATAAGAAGGTCAGAGGGATACAGTAAACCTGAAGTGAAGCATCGGAATCTATAACTAGTGTCACAGGAATGGTTCAAACCATAGACAGTAAGACGACTCAGTGTTCTTGTACTGAAGTCGGCATTGTGCCTTTCGTATTTAATTAAGATGCAATTTCTGTGATTCATCGTCAATAATAAGGTCAGAGGGATACAGTAAACCTGAAGTGAAGTATCGGATTCTATAACTAGTGTCATAGGAATGGCTCATAGCATAGTCAGTTAGAAGAGTCAGTCTTCTTGTACTTAAGTCGGCATTGTGCATTTTGTATATACTTCCGATGCAATTTCTGTGTTTCATCGTCAATAAGAAGGTCAGCCGATTACAGTAAACATGAAGTGAAGCATTGGAATCTATAACTAGTGTCACAGGAATGGTTCAAATCATAGGCAGTAAGAAGAGCCCGTCATCTTGTACTTGAGTCGCCATTGTGCCTTTTGTATTTAATTCTGATGCAATTTCTGTGTTTTATCGTCAATAAGAAGTCAGAGGGATACAGTAAACCTGAAGGGAAGCATCGGAATCTATAACTAGTGTCACAGGAATGGTTCAAAACATAGGCAGTAAGAAGAGCCCGTCATCTTGTACTTGATTCGCCATTGTGCCTTTTGTATTTAATTCTGATGAAATTTCTGTGTTTGATCGCCAATAAGAAGGTCAGAGGGATACAGTAAACCTGAAGTGAACCATCGGAATCTATAACTAGTGTCACAGGAATGGTTCAAATCATAGACAGTAAGAAGAGTCACTCTTCTTGTACTGGAGTCGGCATTGTGCCTTTTGTATTAATTTAAGATGCAATTTCTGTGTTTCATCGTCAATAAGAAGGTCAAAGGGATACAGTAAACCTGAAGTGAAGCATCGGAATCTATAACTATTGTCACAGGAATGGTTCAAAACATAGACAGTAAGAAGGGTCTGTTTTCTTGTACTTATGTCGGCATTGTGCCTTTTGTATTAATTCCGATGCAATTTACGTGTTTCATCGTCAATAAGAAGGTCAGAGGGATACAGTAAACCTGAAGTGAATCATAGGAATCTATAACTAGTGTCACAGGAATGGTTCAAAACATAGGCAGTAAGAAGAGTCAGTTTTCTTGTACTTAAGTCGGCATTGTGCATTTTGTATTTAATTCCGTTGCAATTTCTGTGTTTCATCGTCAATAAGAAGGTCAGAGGGATACAGTAAACCTGAAGTCAAGCATCGGAATCTATAACTAGTGTCACAGGAATGGTTCAAAACATAGACAGTAAGAAGAGTCAGTCCTTTTGTACTTAAGTCGGCATTGTGCCTTTTGTATTTAATTCCGATGCAATTTCTGTGTTTCATCGACAATAAGAGGGTCAGAGGGATAGAGTAAACCTGAAGTGAAGCATCGGAATCTATAACTAGGGTCACAGGAATGTTTCAAAACATAGGCAGTAAGAAGAGCCCGTCTTCTTGTACTTGAGCCGCCATTGTGCATTTTGTATTTAATTCTGATGAAATTTTTGTGTTTGATCGTCAATAAGAAGGTCAGAGGGATACAGTAAACCTGAAGTGAAGCATCGGAATCTATAATTAGTGACACAGGAATGTTTCAAATCATAGACAGTAGGAAGAGTCATTCTTCTTGTACTGGAGTCGGCATTGTGCCTTTAGTATTTAATTAAGATGCAATTTCTGTGTTTCATCGTCAATAAGAAGGTCAAACGGATACAGTAAACCTGAAGTGAAGCATCGGAATCTATAACTAGTGTCAAAGGAATGGTTCAAAACATAGACAGTAAGAAGAGTAAGTCCTCTTGTACTTAAGTGGGCTTTGAGCCTTTTATATATAATTCCGATGCAATTTCTGTGTTTTATCGTCAATAAGAAGTCAGAGGGATACAGTAAACCTGAAGGGAAGCATCGGAATCTATAACTAGTGTCACAGGAATGGTTCAAAACATAGGCAGTAAGAAGAGCCCGTCTTCTTGTACTTGAGTCGCCATTGTGCCTTTTGTATTTAATTCTTATGAAATTTCTGTGTTTGATCGTCAATAATAAGGTCAGAGTGATACAGTAACTAGTGACACATTAATGGTTCAAAACATAGACAGTAAGAAGCGTCAGTTTTCTTGTACTTAAGTCAGCATATTGCCTTTTGTATTTAATTCCGATGCAATATCTGTGTTTCATCGTCAATAAGAAGGTCAGAGGGATACAGTACACCTGAAGTGAAGCATCGGAATCTATAACTAGTGTTCCAGGAATGGATCAAAACATAGACAGTAAGAAGAGTCAGTCTTCTTGTACTTAAGTCGGCATTGTGATTTTTGTATTTAATTAAGATGCAATTTCTTTGTTTCATCTTCAATTAGAAGGTCAGCTGGACACAGTAAACCTGAAGTGAAGGTTCGGAATCTATAACTAGTGTCACAGGAATGGTTCAAAATATAGACAGTAAGAAGAGCCAGTCTTCTTGTACTTGAGTCGGCATTGTGCCTTTTGTATTTAATTCTGATGAAATTTCTGTGTTTGATCGCCAATAAGAAGGTCAGAGGGATACAGTAAACCTGAAGTGAACCATCGGAATCTATAACTAGTGTCACAGGAATGGTTCAAATCATAGACAGTAAGAAGAGTCACTCTTCTTGTACTGGAGTCGGCATTGTGCCTTTTGTATTAATTTAAGATGCAATTTCTGTGTTTCATCGTCAATAAGAAGGTCAAAGGGATACAGTAAACCTGAAGTGAAGCATCGGAATCTATAACTATTGTCACAGGAATGGTTCAAAACACAGACAGTAAGAAGGGTCTGTTTTCTTGTACTTATGTCGGCATTGTGCCTTTTGTATTAATTCCGATGCAATTTACGTGTTTCATCGTCAATAAGAAGGTCAGAGGGATACAGTAAACCTGAAGTGAATCATAGGAATCTATAACTAGTGTCACAGGAATTGTTCAAAACATAGGCAGTAAGAAGAGTCAGTTTTCTTGTACTTAAGTCGGCATTGTGCCTTTTGTATTTAATTCCGTTGCAATTTCTGTGTTTCATCGTCAATAAGAAGGTCAGAGGGATACAGTAAACCTGAAGTCAAGCATCGGAATCTATAACTAGTGTCACAGGAATGGTTCAAAACATAGACAGTAAGAAGAGTCAGTCCTTTTGTACTTAAGTCGGCATTGTGCCTTTTGTATTTAATTTCCGATGCAATTTCTGTGTTTCATCGTCAATACGAAGGTCAGAGGGATACAGTAAACCTGAAGTGAAGCATCGGAATCTATAATTAGTGACACAGGAATGTTTCAAATCATAGACAGTAAGAAGAGTCATTCTTCTTGTACTGGAGTCGGCATTGTGCCTTTAGTATTTAATTAAGATGCAATTTCTGTGTTTCATCGTCAATAAGAAGGTCAAACGGATACAGTAAACCTGAAGTGAAGCATCGGAATCTATAACTAGTGTCAAAGGAATGGTTCAAAACATAGACAGTAAGAAGAGTAAGTCCTCTTGTACTTAAGTGGGCTTTGAGCCTTTTATATATAATTCCGATGCAATTTCTGTGTTTTATCGTCAATAAGAAGTCAGAGGGATACAGTAAACCTGAAGGGAAGCATCGGAATCTATAACTAGTGTCACAGGAATGGTTCAAAACATAGGCAGTAAGAAGAACCCGTCTTCTTGTACTTGAGTCGCCATTGTGCCTTTTGTATTTAATTCTTATGAAATTTCTGTGTTTGATCGTCAATAATAAGGTCAGAGTGATACAGTAACTAGTGACACAGGAATGGTTCAAAACATAGACAGTAAGAAGCGTCAGTTTTCTTGTACTTAAGTCGGCATATTGCCTTTTGTATTTAATTCCGATGCAATATCTGTGTTTCATCGTCAATAAGAAGGGCAGAGGGATACAGTACACCTGAAGTGAAGCATCGGAATCTATAACTAGTGTTCCAGGAATGGTTCAAAACATAGACAGTAAGAAGAGTCAGTCTTCTTGTACTTAAGTCGGCATTGTGATTTTTGTATTTAATTAAGATGCAATTTCTTTGTTTCATCTTCAATTAGAAGGTCAGCTGGACACAGTAAACCTGAAGTGAAGGATCGGAATCTATAACTAGTGTCACAGGAATGGTTCAAAATATAGACAGTAAGAAGAGCCAGTCTTCTTGTACTTGAGTCGGCATTGTGCCTTTTGTATTTAATTAAGATGCAATTTCTGTGTTTCATCGTCAATAAGAAGGTCAAAGCGATACAGTAAACCTGAAGTGAAGCATCGGAATCTATAACTAGTGTCACAGGAATGGTTCAAAACATAGACAGTAAGAAGAGTCAGTTTTCTTGTACTTAAGTCGGCATTGTGCCTTTTGTATTTAATGAAGATGCAATTTCTGTGTTTCATCGTCAATAAGAAGGTCAAAGTAATACAGTAAACCTGAAGTGAAGCATCGGAATCTATAACTAGTGTCACAGGAATGATTCAAAACATAGACAGTAAGAAGAGTCACTCTTCTTGTACTGGAGACGGCATTGTGCCTTTTGTATATAATTCCGATGCAATTTCTGTGTTTCGTCGTCAATAAGAAGCTCAGAGGGGTACAGTAAACCCGAAGTGAAGCATCGAAATCTATAACTAGTGTCACAGGAATGGTTCAAAACATAAACAGTAAGTAGAGTCAGTCTTCTTATACTTAAGTCGGCATTGTGCCTTTTGTATTTAATTCCGTTGCAATTTATGTGCGTCATCGTCAATAAGAAAGTCAGCTGGATACAGTAATCCTGAAGTGAAGCATCGGAATCTATAACTAGTGTCACAGGAATGGTTCAAAATATAGACAGTAAGAAGAGCCAGTCATCTGGTACTTGAGTCGGCATTGTGCCTTTTGTATTTAATTCCGATGAATTTTCTGTGTTTGATCGTCAATAACAAGGTCAGAGGGATACAGTAAATCCGAAGTGAAGCAACGGAATCTATAACTAGTGTCACAGGAATGGTTCAAATCATAGACAGTAAGAAGAGTAAGTCCTCTTGTACTTAAGTCGGCATTGTGCCTTTTGTATATAATTCCGATGCAATTTCTGTGTTTTATCGTCAATAAGAAGCTCAGAGGGATACAGTAAACCTGAAGTGAAGCATCGGAATCTATAACTAGCGTCACAGGAATGGTTCAAAACATAGACAGTAAGAAGAATCAGTCTTTTTGTACTTAAGTCGGCATTGTGCCTTTTGTATTTAATTCCGTTGCAATTTCTGTGTTTCATCGTCATTAGGAAGGTCAGAGGGAAACAGTAAACCTGAAGTGAAGCATCGGAATCTATAACGAGCGTCACAGGAATGGTTCAAAACATAGACAGCAAGAAGAGTCAGTCTTCTTGTACTTAAGTCGGCATTGTGCCTTTTGTATTTAATTAAGATGCAATTTCTGTGTTTCATCTTCAATGAGAAGGTCAGCTGGACCAGTAAGCCTGAAGTGATGCATCGGAATCTATAACTAGTGTCACAGGAATGGTTCAAAATATAGACAGTAAGAAGAGCCAGCCTTCTTGTACTTGAGTCGGCATTGTGCCTTTTGTATTTAATTAAGTTGCAATTTCTGTGTTTCATCTTCAATAAGAAGGTCAAAGGGATACAGAAAACCTGAAGTGAAGCATCGGAATCTATAACTAGTGTCACAGGAATGGTTCAAATCATAGACAGTAAGAAGAGTAAGTCCTCTTGTACTTATGTCGGCATTGTGCCTTTTGTATATAATTCCGATGCAATTTATGTGTTTTATCGTCAATAAGAAGCTCAGAGGGATACAGTAAACCTGAAGTGAAGCATCGGAATCTATAACTAGTGTCACAGAAATGGTTCACAAAATAGACAGTAAGAAGAGTCTGTTTTCTTGTACTTAAGTCGGCATTGGGCTTTTTGTATTTAATTCCGATGCAATTTCTGTGTTTCATCGTCAATAAGAAGGTCAGAGGGATACAGTAAACCTGAAGTGAAGCATCGGAATCTATAACTAGTGTCACAGGAATGGTTCAAAACATAGACAGTAAGAAGAGTCAGTTTTCTTGTACTTAAGGCGGTATTGTGCCTTATGTATTTAATTAAGATGTAATTTCTGTGTTTCATTGTCAATAAGAAGGTCAAAGTAATACAGCAAACCTGAAGTGAAGCATCGGAATCTATAACTAGTGTCACAGGAATGATTCAAAACATAGACAGTAAGAAGAGTCACTCTTCTTGTACTTGAGTCGGCATTTGCCGATTGTATTTAATTCCGATGCAATTTCTGTGTTTCTTCGTCAATAAGAAGGTCAGAGGAATACAGTATACCTGATGTGAAGCATCGGAATCTATAACTAGTGTCGCAGGAATGGTTCAAAGCATAGACAGTAAGAAGAGCCAGTCTTCTTGTACCTGAGTCGGCATTGTGCCTTTTGTATTTAATTAAGATGCAATTACTGTGTTTCATCTTCAATGAGAAGGTCAGCTGGACACAGTAAACCTGAAGTGAAGCATCGGAATCTATAACTAGTGTCACAGGAATGGTTCAAAACATAGGCAGTAAGAGGAGCCAGTCTTCTTGTACTTGAGTCGGCATTGTGCCTTTTGTATTTAATTCTGATGAAATTTCTGTGTTTGATCGTCAATAAGAAGGTCAGAGGGATACAGTAAACCTGAAGTGAAGCATCGGAATCTATAACTAGTGTCACAGGAATGGGTCAAAAGCATAGATAGTAAGAACGGTCAGTCTTCTTGTACTTAAGTCGGCATTGTGCCTTTTGTATTTAATTCCGATGCAATATCTGTGTTTCTTCGTCTATAAGAAGGTCAGAGGGATACAGTAAACCTGAAGTTAAGCATCGGAATCTATAACTAGTGTCATAGGAATGGTTCAAAACGTAGTCAGTATGAAGAGTCAGTCTTCTTGTACTTAAGTCGGCATTGTGCATTTTGTATTTATTTCCGATGCAATTTATGTGCTTCATCGTCAATAAAAAAGTCAGCTGGATACAGTAACCCTGAAGTGAAGCATCGGAATCTATAACTAGTATCACAGGACTGGTTCAATATATAGACAGTAAGAAGAGTCAGTCTTCTTGTACTTGCGTCGGCATTGTGCCTTTTGTATTTAATTCCGATGAATTTTCTGTGTTTGATCGTCAATAAGAAGGTCAGAGGGATACAGTAAACCTGAAGTGAAGCATCGGAATCTATAACTAGTGTCACAGGAATGTTTCAAACCATAGACAGTAAGAAGACTCAGTGTTCTTGTACTGAAGTCGGCATTGTGCCTTTTGTATTTAATTAAGATGTAATTTCTGTGTTTCATCGTCAATAATAATGTCAGATGGATACAGTAAACCTGAAGTGAAGTATCGGAATCTATAACTAGTGTCATAGGAATGGTTCAAAACGTAGTCAGTAAGAAGAGTCAGTCTTCTTGTACTTAAGTCGGCATTGTGCACTTTGTATATACTTCCGATGCAATTTCGGTGTTTCATCGTCAATAAGAAGGTCAGCCGGATACAGTAAACCTGAAGTGAAGCATTGGAATCTATAACTAGTGTCACAGGAATGGTTCAAACATAGACAGTAAGAAGAGTCAGTCTTCTTGTACATAAGTCGGCATTGTGCCTTTTGTATTTAATTCCGTTGCAATTTCTGTGTTTCATCGTCAATTAGAAGGTGAGATGGATACAATAAACCTGAAGTGAAGCATCGGAATCTATAATTAGTGTCACATGAATGGTTCAAAACATAGAGAGTAAGAAGAGTCAGTTTTCTAGTACTTAATTCGACATTCTGTGTTTTGTATTTAATTCCGATGCAATTTCTGTGTTTCATCGTCAATAAGAAGGTCAGTCGGATACAGTAAACCTGAAGTGAAGCATTGGAATCTATAACTAGTGTCACAGGAATGTTTCAAACATAGACAGTAAGAAGAGTCATTTTTCTTGTACATAAGTCGGCATTGTGCCTTTTGTATTTAATTCCGTTGCAATATCTGTGTTTCATCGTCAATAAGAAGGTCCGAGGGATACAGTAAACCTGAAGTGAAGCATCGGATTCTATAACTAATGTCACAGGAATTGTTCAAACATAGACAGTAAGAAGAGTCAGTTTTCTTGTACATGAGTCGGCATTGTACATTTTGTTTTTAATTCCGTTGCAATTTCTAATTTTTTCATCGTCAATAAGAAGGTCAGAGGGATACAGTAAACCTGAAGTGAAGCATCGGAATCTATAACTAGCGTCACAGGAATAGTTCAAAACATAGACAGTAAGAAGGGTCAGGTTTCTTGTACTTAAGTCGGCATTGTGCCATTTGTATATAATTCCGATGCAATTTCTGTGTTTCATCGTCAATAAGGTCAGAGGGATACAGTAAAACTGAAGTGAAGCATCGGATTCTATAACTAGTGTCACATGAATGGTTCAAACATAGACAGTAAGAAGAGTCAGTTTTCTTGTACATAAGTCGGCATTGTGCCTTTTGTATTTAATTCCGTTGCAATTTCTGTGTTTCTTCGTCAATAAGTAGGTCAGAGGGATACAGTAAACCTGAACTGAAGCATCGGAATCTATAATTAGTGTCACATGAATGGTTCAAAACATAGAGAGTAAGAAGGGTCAGTTTTCTTGTACTTAAGGCGACATTGTGCGTTTTGTATTTAATTCCGAAGCAATTTCTGTGTTTCATCGTCAATAAGAAGGTCAGAGGGATACAGTAAACCTGAAGTGAAGCATCGGGATCTATAACTAGTGTCACAGGAATGGTTCAAAGCATAGACAGTAAGAAGAGTCAGTTTTCTTGAACTTAAGTCGGCATTGTGAATTTTGAACTTAATTCCGATGCAAGTTCTGTGTTTCATCGTCAATAAGAAGGTCAGAGGGATACAGTAAAACTAAAGTGAAGCATCGGAATCTATAACTAGTGTCACAGGAATGGTTCAAAACATAGACAGTAAGAAGAGTCAGTCTTCTTGTACTTAAGTCGGCATTGTGCCTTTTGAATTTAATTAAGATGCAATATCTGTGTTTCATCGCCAATATGAATAACAAAGTAATACAGTAAACCTGAAGTGAAGCATCGGAATCTATAACTAGTGTCACAGGAATGGTTCAAAACATAGACAGTTGGAAGAGTCAGTCTTCTTGTACTTAAGTCGGCATTGTGCCTTTTGTATTTAATTCCGATGCAATTTCTGTGTTTCATCGTCAATAAGAATTCAGAGGGATACAGTAAACGTGAAGTGAAGCATCGGAATCTATAACTAGTGTCACAGGAATGGTTCAAAACATAGACAGTAAGAAGGGTCAGTCTTCTTGTACTTAAGTCGGCATTGTGCCTTTTGTATTTAATTCCGATGCAATATCTGTGTTTCTTCGTCAATAAGAAGGTCAGTGTGATACAGTAAACCTGAAGTGAAGCATCGGAATCTGTAACTAGTGTCACAGAAATGGTTGAAAACATAGAAAGTAAGAAGAGCCAGTCTTCTTGTACTTGTGTCGGCATTGTGCCTTTTGTATTTAATTCCGAAGTTATATCTGTGTTTCATCGTCAATAAGAAGGTCAGAGGGATTCAGCAAACTTGAAGTGAAGCATCGGAATCTATAACTAGTGTCACAGGAATGGTTCAAATCATAGACAGTAAGAAGAGTCAGTCTTCTTGTACTTAAGTCGGCATTGTGCCTTTTGTATTTAATTAAGATGAAATTTCTGTGTTTCATCGTCAATAAGAAGGTCAAAGGGAAACAGTAAACCTGAAGTGAAGCATCGGAATCTATAACTAGTGTCACAGGAATGGTTCAAAACATAGAAAGTACGAAGAGTAAGTCCTCTTGTACTTAAGTCGGCATTGAGCCTTTTGTATTTCATTCTGATGCAATATCTGTGTTTCATCGCCAATAAGAAGGTCAGAGGGATGCAGTAAACCAGGAGTGAAGTATCGGAATCTATAACTAGTGTCATAGGAATGGTTCAAATCATAGTCAGGAAGTAGTGTCAGTCTTCTTGTACTTAAGTCGGCATTGTACATTTTGTATATACTTCCGATGCAATTTCTGTGTTTCATCGTCAATACGAAGGTCAGCCGGATACAGTAAACCTGAAGTGAAGCATCGGAATCTATAACTAGGGTCACAGGAATGGTTAAAAACATAGACAGTAAGAAGAGCCAGTCTTCTTGTACTTGAGTCGGCATTGTGCCCTTTGTATTTAAGTCCAAAGTTATTTCTGTGTTTCATCGTCTATAAGAAGATCAGAGGGATTCAGTAAACCTGAAGTGAAGCATCGGAACCACAGTCACAGGAATGGTTCAATACATAGACAGTAAGAAGAGTCAATCTTCTTGTACTTAAGTCGGCATTTTGCCTTTTGTATATAATTCCGATGCAATTTCTGTGTTTCATCGTCAATAAGAAGCTCAGAGGGATACAGTAAACCCGAAGTAAACCATCGGAAAATATAACTAGTTGTCACAAGGAATGGTTCAAAACATAGACAGTAAGAAGAGCCAGTCTTCTGTACATGAGTCGGCATTTGCCTTTTGCATTTAATTCCGATGCAATTTCTGTGTTTTTTCGTCAATAAGAAGGTCAGTGTGATACAGTAAACCTGAAGTGAAGCATCGGAATCTGCAACTAGTGTCACAGAAATGGTTGAAAACATAGACAGTAAGAAGAGCCAGTCTTCTTGTACTTGTGTCGGCATTGTGCCTTTTGTATTTAATTCCGATGTTATATCTGTGTTTCATCGTCAATAAGAAGGTCAGAGGGATTCAGCAAACCTGAAGTGAAGCATCGGAATCTATAACTAGTGTCACAGGAATGGTTCAAATCATAGACAGTAAGAAGAATCAGTCTTCTTGTACTTAAGTCCGCATTGTGCCTTTTGTATTTAATTAAGATGAAATTTCTTTGTTTCATCGTCAATAAGAAGGTCAAAGGGATACAGTAAACCTGAAGTGAAGCATCGGAATCTATAACTAGTGTCACAGGAATGGTTCAAAACATGGAAAGTACGAAGAGTAAGTCCTCTTGTACTTAAGTCGGCATTGAGCCTTTTGTATTTCATTCTGATGCAATTTCTGTGTTTCATCGCCAATAAGAAGGTCAGAGGGATACAGTAAACCAGGAGTGAAGTATCAGAATCTATAACTAGTGTCATAGGAATGGTTCAAATCATAGTCAGGAAGTAGTGTCAGTCTTCTTGTACTTAAGTCGGCATTGTGCATTTTGTATATACTTCCGATGCAATTTCTGTGTTTCATCGTCAATACGAAGGTCAGCCGGATACAGTAAACCTGAAGTGAAGCATTGGAATCTATAACTAGGGTCACAGGAATGGTTAAAAACATAGACAGTAAGAAGAGCCAGTCTTCATGTACTTGAGTCGGCATTGTGCCCTTTGTATTTAAGTCCAAAGTTATTTCTGTGTTTCATCGTCTATAAGAAGATCAGAGGGATTCAGTAAACCTGAAGTGAAGCATCGGAACCACAGTCACAGGAATGGTTCAATACATAGACAGTAAGAAGAGTCAATCTTCTTGTACTTATGTCGGCATTGTGCCTTTTGTATTAATTCCGATGCAATTTACGTGTTTCATCGTCAATAAGAAGGTCAGAGGGATGCAGTAAACCTGAAGTCAATCATAGGAATCTATAACTAGTGTCACAGGAGTGGTTCAAAACATAGACAGTAAGAAGAATCAGTTTTCTTGTACTTAAGTCGGCATTGTGCCTTTTGTATTTAATTCCGATGCAATTTCTGTGTTTCATCGTTAATAAGAAGGTCAGAGGGATACAGTAAACCGGAACTGAAGCATTGGAATCTTTAACTAGCGTCACAGGAATGGTTCAAAACATAGACAGTAAGAAGAGTCAGTTTTCTTGAACTTAAGTCGGCATTGTGCCTTTTGTATTTAATTCCGATGCAATTTCTGTGGTTCATCGACAATAAGAGGTCAGAGGGATACAGTAAACCTGAAGTGAAGCATCGGAATCTATAACTAGTGTCCCAGGAGTGGTTCAATACATAGACAGTAAGAAGAGTCAGTCTTCTTGTACTTAAGTCGGCATTGGGCCTTTTCTATTTAATTAAGATGCAATTTCTGTGTTTCGTCGCCAATAAGAAGGTCAGAGGGATACAGTAAACCAGGAGTGAAGTATCGGAATCTATAACTAGTGTCATAGGAATGGTTCAAATCTTAGTCAGTAAGTAGAGTCAGTCTTCAACTACTTATGTCGGCATTCTGCATTTTATATATACTTCCGATGCAATTTCTGTGTTTCATCGTCAATAAGAAGGTCAGCCGGATACAGTAAACCTGAAGTGAAGCATTCGAATCTATAACTAGTGTCACAGGAATGGTTCAAATCATAGACAGTAAGAAGAGTCACCATTGTTGTACTGGAGTCGGCATTGTGCCTTTTGTATTTAATTAAGATGGAATTTCTGTGCTTCATCGTCAATAAGAAGGCAAAGGGATACAGTAAACCTGAAGTGTAGCATCGGATTCTATAACTAATGTCACAGGAATGGTTCAAACATAGACAGTAAGAAGAGTCAGTTTTCTTGTACATGAGTCGGCATTGTACATTTTGTTTTTAATTCCGTTGCTATTTCTGTATTTCATCGTCAATAAGAAGGTCAGAGGGATACAGTAAACCTGAAGTGAAGCATCGGAATCAATAACTAGTGTCACAGGAATAGTTCAAAACATAGACAGTAAGAAGAGTCAGGTTTCTTGTACTTAAGTCGGCATTGTGCCATTTGTATATAATTCCGATGCAATTTCTGTGTTTCATCGTCAATAAGGTCAGAGGGATACAGTAAAACTGAAGTGAAGCATCGGATTCTATAACTAGTGTCACATGAATGGTTCAAACATAGACAGTAAGAAGAGTTAGTTTTCTTGTACTTAAGGCGACATTGTGCGTTTTGTATTTAATTCCGAAGCAATTTCTGTGTTTCATCGTCAATAAGAAGGTCAGAGGGATACAGTAAACCTGAAGTGAAGCATCGGAATCTATAACTAGTGTCACAGGAATGGTTCAAAGCATAGACAGTAAGAAGAGTCAGTTTTCTTGAACTTAAGTCGGCATTGTGAATTTTGAACTTAATTCCGATGCAAGTTCTGTGTTTCATCGTCAATAAGAAGGTCAGAGGGATACAGTAAACCTAAAGTGACGCATCGGAATCTATAACTAGTGTCACAGGAATGGTTCAAAACATAGTCAGTAAGAAGAGTCAGTCTTCTTGTACTTAAGTCGGCATTGTGGCTTTTGTATTTAATTAAGATGCAATATCTCTGTTTCATCGTCAATAAGAATAACAAAGTAATACAGTAAACCTGAAGTGAAGCATCGGAATCTATAACTAGTGTCACAGGCATGGTTCAAAACATAGACCGTAGGAAGAGTCACTCTTCTTGTACTTAAGTCGGCATTGTGCCTTTTGTATATATTTCCGATGCAATTTCTGTGTTTCATCGTCAATAAGAAGCTCAGAGGGATACAGTAAACCCGAAGTAAACCATCGGAATCTATAACTAGTTGTCACAAGGAATGGTTCAAAACATAGACAGTAAGAAGAGCCAGTCTTCTGTACATGAGTCGGCATTTGCCTTTTGCATTTAATTCCGATGCAATTTCTGTGTTTCTTCGTCAATAAGAAGGTCAGAGGGATACAGTGTAGCTGATGTGAAGCATCGGAATCTATAACTAGTGTCGCAGGAATGGTTCAAAACATAGACAGTAAGAAGAGCCAGTCTTCTTGTACCTGAGTCGGCATTGTGCCTTTTGTATTTATTTAGAATTCAATTTCTGTGTTTCATCGTCTATAAGAAGGTCAGAGGGATACAGTAAACCTGAAGTGAAGCATCGGAATCTATAACTAGTGTCACAGGAATGGTTCAAAACATAGACAGTTCGAAGAGTCAGTCTTCTTGTACTTAAGTCGGCATTGTGCCTTTTGTATTTAATTCCGATGCAATTTCTGTGTTTCATCGTCAATAAGAAGGTCAGAGGGATACAGTAAACCTGAAGTGAAGCATCGGAATCTATAACTAGTGTCACAGGAATGGTTCAAAACATAGACAGTAAGAAGGGTCAGTCTTCTTGTACTTAAGTCGGCATTGTGCCTTTTGTATTTAATTCCGATGCAATATCTGTGTTTCTTCGTCAATAAGAAGGTCAGTGTGATACAGTAAACCTGAAGTGAAGCATCGGAATCTGTAACTAGTGTCACAGAAATGGTTGAAAACATAGACAGTAAGAAGAGCCAGTCTTCTTGTACTTGTGTCGGCATTGTGCCTTTTGTATTTAATTCCGATGTTATATCTGTGTTTCATCGTCACTAAGAAGGTCAGAGGGATTCAGCAAACCTGAAGTGAAGCATCGGAATCTATAACTAGTGTCACAGGAATGGTTCAAATCATAGACAGTAAGAAGAGTCAGTCTTCTTGTACTTAAGTCGGCATTATGCCTTTTGTATTTAATTAAGATGAAATTTCTGTGTTTCATCGTCAATAAGTAGGTCAAAGGGATACAGTAAACCTGAAGTGAAGCATCGGAATCTTCAACTAGTGTCACAGGAATGGTTCAAAACTTAGAAAGTATGAAGAGTAAGTCCTCTTGTACTTAAGTCGGCATTGAGCCTTTTGTATTTCATTCTGATGCAATTTCTGTGTTTCATCGCCAATAAGAAGGTCAGAGGGATACAGTAAACCAGGAGTGAAGTATCGGAATCTATAACTAGTGTCATAGGAATTGTTCAAATCATAGTCAGGAAGTAGTGTCAGTCTTCTTGTACTTAAGTCGGCATTGGGCATTTTGTATATACTTCCGATGCAATTTCTGTGTTTCATCGTCAATACGAAGGTCAGCCGGATACAGTAAACCTGAAGTGAAGCATCGGAATCTATAACTAGGGTCACAGGAATGGTTAAAAACATAGACAGTAAGAAGAGCCAGTCTTCTTGTACTTGAGTCGGCATTGTGCCCTTTGTATTTAAGTCCAAAGTTATATCTGTGTTTCATCGTCTATAAGAAGATCAGAGGGATTCAGTAAACCTGAAGTGAAGCATCGGAACCACAGTCACAGGAATGGTTCAATACATAGACAGTAAGAAGATTCAATCTTCTTGTACTTATGTCGGCATTGTGCCTTTTGTATTAATTCCGATGCAATTTACGTGTTTCATCGTCAATAAGAAGGTCAGAGGGATGCAGTAAACCTGAAGTCAATCATAGGAATCTATAACTAGTGTCACAGGAGTGGTTCAAAACATAGACAGTTAGAAGAATCAGTTTTCTTGTACTTAAGTCGGCATTGTGCCTTTTGTATTTAATTCCGATGCAATTTCTGTGTTTCATCGTTAATAAGAAGGTCCGAGGGATACAGTAAACCGGAACTGAAGCATCGGAATCTTTAACTAGCGTCACAGGAATGGTTCAAAACATAGACAGTAAGAAGAGTCAGTTTTCTTGAACTTAAGTCGGCATTGTGCCTTTTGTATTTAATTCCGATGCAATTTCTGTGGTTCATCGACAATAAGAGGTCAGAGGGATACAGTAAACCTGAAGTGAAGCATCGGAATCTATAACTAGTGTCCCAGGAGTGGTTCAATACATAGACAGTAAGAAGAGTCAGTCTTCTTGTACTTAAGTCGGCATTGGGCCTTTTGTATTTAATTAAGATGCAATTTCTGTGTTTCATCGCCAATAAGAAGGTCAGAGGGATACAGTAAACCAGGAGTGAAGTATCGGAATCTATAACTAGTGTCATAGGAATGGTTCAAATCTTAGTCAGTAAGTAGAGTCAGTCTTCAACTACTTATGTCGGCATTCTGCATTTTATATATACTTCCGATGCAATTTCTGTGTTTCATCATCAATAAGAAGGTCAGCCGGATACAGTAAACCTGAAGTGAAGCATTCGAATCTATAACTAGTGTTACAGGAATGGTTCAAATCATCGACAGTAAGAAGAGTCACTATTGTTGTACTGGAGTCGGCATTGTGCCTTTTGTATTTAGTTAAGATGGAATTTCTGTGCTTCATCGTCAATAAGAAGGCAAAGGGATACAGTAAACCTGAAGTGTAGCATCGGATTCTATAACTAATGTCACAGGAATGGTTCAAACATAGACAGTAAGAAGAGTCAGTTTTCTTGAACATGAGTCGGCATTGTACATTTTGTTTTTAATTCCGTTGCAATTTCTGTATTTCATCGTCAATAAGATGGTCAGAGGGATACAGTAAACCTGAAGTGAAGCATCGGAATCTATAACTAGTGTCACAATAATAGTTCAAAACATAGACAGTAAGAAGAGTCAGGTTTCTTGTATTTAAGTCGGCATTGTGCCATTTGTATATAATTCCGATGCAATTTCTGTGTTTCCTCGTCAATAAGGTCAGAGGGATACAGTAAAACTGAAGTGAAGCATCGGATTCTATAACTAGTGTCACATGAATGGTTCAAACATAGACAGTAAGAAGAGTCAGTTTTCCTGTACTTAAGGCGACATTGTGCGTTTTGTATTTAATTCCGAAGCAATTTCTGTGTTTCATCGTCAATAAGAAGGTCAGAGGGATACAGTAAACCTGAAGTGAAGCATCGGAATCTATAACTAGTGTCACAGGAATGGTTCAAAGCATAGACAGTAAGAAGAGTCAGTTTTCTTGAACTTAAGTCGGCATTGTGAATTTTGAACTTAATTCCGATGCAAGTTCTGTGTTTCATCGTCAATAAGAAGGTCAGAGGGATACAGTAAACCTAAAGTGAAGCATCGGAATCTATAACTAGTGTCACAGGAATGGTTCAAAACATAGAAAGTAAGAAGAGTCAGTCTTCTTGTACTTAAGTCGGCATTGTGGCTTTTGTATTTAATTAAGATGCAATATCTCTGTTTCATCGTCAATAAGAATAACAAAGTAATACAGTAAACCTGAAGTGAAGCATCGGAATCTATAACTAGTGTCACAGGCATGGATCAAAACATAGACCGTAGGAAGAGTCACTCTTCTTGTACTTAAGTCGGCATTGTCCCTTTTGTATATATTTCAGATGCAATTTCTGTGTTTCATCGTCAATAAGAAGCTCAGAGGGATACAGTAAACCCGAAGTAAACCATCGGAATCTATAACTAGTTGTCACAAGGAATGGTTCAAAACATAGACAGTAAGAAGAGCCAGTCTTCTGTACATGAGTCGGCATTTGCCTTTTGCATTTAATTCCGATGCAATTTCTGTGTTTCTTCGTCAATAAGAAGGTCAGAGGGATACAGTATACCTGATGTGAAGCATCGGAATCTATAACTAGTGTCGCAGGAAAGGTTCAAAACATAGACAGTAAGAAGAGCCAGTCTTCTTGTACCTGAGTCGGCATTGTGCCTTTTGTATTTATTTAGGATTCAATTTCTGTGTTTCATCGTCAATAAGAAGGTCGGAGGGATACAGTAAACCTGAAGTGAAGCATCGGAATCTATAACTAGTGTCACAGGAATGGTTCAAAACATAGACAGTTGGAAGAGTCAGTCTTCTTGTACTTAAGTCGGCATTGTGCCTTTTGTATTTAATTCCGATGCAATTTCTGTGTTTCATCGTCAATAAGAAGGTCAGAGGGATACAGTAAACCTGAAGTGAAGCATCGGAATCTATAACTAGTGTCACAGGAATGGTTCAACACATAGACAGTAAGAAGGGTCAGTCTTCTTGTACTTAGGTCGGCATTGTGCCTTTTGTATTTAATTCCGATGCAATTTCTGTGTTTCATCGTTAATAAGAAGGTCAGAGGGATACAGTAAACCGGAATTGAAGCATCGGAATCTTTAACTAGCATCACAGGAATGGTTCAAAACATAGAGAGTAAGAAGAGTCAGTTTTATTGAACTTAAGTCGGTATTGTGCCTTTTGTATTTAATTCCGATGCAATTTCTGTGGTTCATCGACAATAAGAGGTCAGAGGGATACAGTAAACCTGAAGTGAAGCATCGGAATCTATAACTAGTGTCCCAGGAGTGGTTCAATACATAGACAGTAAGAAGAGTCAGTCTTCTTGTACTTATGTCGGCATTGTGCCTTTTGTATTTAATTAAGATGCAATTTCTGTGTTTCATCGCCAATAAGAAGGTCAGAGGGATACAGTAAACCAGGAGTGAAGTATCGGAATCTATAACTAGTGTCATAGGAATGGTTCAAATCTTAGTCAGTAAGTAGAGTCAGTCTTCAACTACTTAAGTCGGCATTCTGCATTTTATATATACTTCCGATGCAATTTCTGTGTTTCATCGTCAATAAGAAGGTCAGCCGGATACAGTAAACCTGAAGTGAAACATTCGAATCTATAACTAGTGTCACAGGAATGGTTCAAATCATAGACAGTAAGATGAGTCACTATTGTTGTACTGGAGACGGCATTGTGCCTTTTGTATTTAATTAAGATGCAATTTCTGTGCTTCATCGTCAATAAGAAGGTCAAAGGGATACAGTAAACCTCAAGTGAAGCATCGGAATCTATAACTAGTGTCACAGGAATGGTTCAAAACATAGACAGTAGGAAGAGTAAGTCCTCTTGTACTTAAGTCGGCATTGAGCCTTTTGTATATAATTCCGATGAAATTTCTGTGTTTTATCGTCAATAAGAAGTCAGAGGGATACAGTAAACCTGAAGTGAAGCATCGGAATCTATAACTAGTGTCACAGGAATGGTTCAAAACATAGACAGTAAGGAGGATCAGTCTTCTTGTACTTAAGTCGGCATATTGCCTTTTGTATTTAATTCCGATGCATTATCTGTGTTTCTTCGTCAATAAGAAGGTCAGAGGGATCCAGTAAACCTGAAGTGAAGCATCGGAATCCATAACTAGGGTCACAGGAATGGTTCAAAACATAGACAGTAAGAAGAGCCAGTCTTCTTGTACTTGAGTCGGCATTGTGCCCTTTGTATTTAAGTCCGATGTTATTTCTGTGTTTCATCGTCAATAAGAAGATCAGAGGGATTCAGTAAACCTGAAGTGAAGCATCGGAACCTATAACTAGTGTCACAGGAATGTTTCAATACATAGACAGTAAGAAGAGTCAATCTTCTTGTACTTATGTCGGCATTGTGCCTTTTGTCTTAATTACGATGCAATTTACGTGTTTCATCGTCAATAAGAAGGACAGAGGGATACAGTAAACCTGAAGTTAATCATAGGAATCTATAACTAGTGTCACAAGAATGGTTCAAAACATAGACAGTAAGAAGCATCAGTTTTCTTGTACTTAAGTCGGCATTGTGCCTTTTGTATTTAATTCCGATGCAATTTCTGTGTTTCATCGTCAATAAGAAGGTCCGAAGTATACAGTAAACCTGAAGTGAAGCATCGGAATCTATAACTAGCGTCACAGGAATGGTTCAAAACATAGACAGTAAGAAGAGTTAGTTTTCTTGAACTTAAGTCGGCATTGTGCCTTTTGTATTTAATTCCGATGCAATTTCTGTGGTTCATCGACAATAAGAGGTCAGAGGGATACAGTAAACCTGAAGTGAAGCATCGGAATCTATAACTAGTGTCCCAGGAATGGTTCAATACATTGACAGTAAGAAGAGTCAGTCATCTTGTACTGAAGTCGGCATTGTGCCTTTTGAATTTAAATATGATGCAATTTCTGTGTTTCATCGTCAATAAGAAGGTCAGCTGGACACAGTAAACCTGAAGTGAAGCATCGGAATCTATAACTAGTGTCACATGAATGGTTCAAAATTTAGACAGTAAGAAGAGCCAGTCTTCTTGTACTTGAGTCGGCATTGTGCCTTTTGTATTTAATTAAGATCAATTTCTGTGTTTCATCGTCAATAAGAAGGTCAAACTAATACAGTAAACCTGAAGTGAAGCATCGGAATCTATAACTAGTGTCACAGGAATGGTTCAAACATAGACAGTAGGAAGAGTAAGTCCTCTTGTACTTAAGTCGGCATTGAGCCTTTTGTATATAATTCCGATGAAATTTCTGTGTTTTATCGTCAATAAGAAGTCAGAGGGATACAGTAAACCTGAAGTGAAGCATCGGAATCTATAACTAGTGTCACAGGAATGGTTCAATACATATACAGTAAGAAGAGTCAATCTTCTTGTACTTATGGTGGCATTGTGCCTTTTGTCTTAATTCTGATGCAATTTACGTGTTTCATCGTCAATAAGAAGGTCAGAGGGATACAGAAAACCTGAAGTTAATCATAGGAATCTATAACTAGTGTCACAGGAATGGTTCAAAACATAGACAGTAAGAAGCATCAGTTTTCTTGTACTTAAGTCGGCATTGTGCCTTTTGTATTTAATTCCGATGCAATTTCTGTATTTCATCGTCAATAAGAAGTCCGAGGGATACAGTAAACCTGAAGTGAAGCATCGGAATCTATAACTAGCGTCGCAGGATTGGTTCAAAACATAGACAGTAAGAAGAGTCAGTTTTCATGAAATTAAGTCGGCATTGTACCTTTTGTATTTAATTCCGATGCAATTTCTGCGGTTCATCGACAATAAGAGGTCAGAGGGATACAGTAAACCTGAAGTGAAGCATCGGAATCTATAATTAGTGTCCCAGGAATGGTTCAACACATAGACAGTAAGAAGAGTCAGTCTTCTTGTACTAAAGTCGGCATTGTGCCTTTTGAATTTAAATATGATGCAATTTCTGTGTTTCATCGTCAATAAGAAGGTCAGCTGGACACAGTAAACCTGAAGAGAAGCATCGGAATCTATAACTAGTGTCACAGTAATGGATCAAAACATAGAGAGTAGGTAGAGTCAGTCTTCTTGTACTTAAGTCGGCATTGTGCCTTTTGTATTTAATTCCGAAGCAATATCTGTGTTTTATCGTCAATAAGAAGGTCAGAGGGATACAGTAAACCTGAAGTGAAGCATCGGAATCTATAACTAGTGTCACATGAATGGTTCAAAACATAGACAGTAAGAGGGGTCAGTTTTCTTTTACTTAAGTCGGCATTGTGCCTTTTGTGTTTATTTAAGATGCAATTTCTGTGTTTCATCGTCAATAAGAAGGTCAAAGGGATACAGTAAACCTGAAGTGAAGCATCGGAATCTATAACTAGTGTCACAGGAATGGTTCAAATCATAGACAGTAAGAAGAGTAAGTCCTCTTGTACTTAAGTCGGCATTGTGCCTTTTGTATATAATTCCGATGCAATTTCTGTGTTTTATCGTCAATAAGAAGCTCAGAGGGATACAGTAAACCTGAAGTGAAGCATCGGAATCTATAACTAGTGTCACAGGAATGGTTCAAAACGTAGACAGTAAGAAGAGTCAGTTTTCTTGTACTTAAGTCGGCATTGTTCCTTTTGTATTTAATTCCGTTGCTATTTATGTGCTTCATCGTCAATAAGAAAGTCAGCTGGATACAGTAAACCTGAAGTGAAGCATCGGAATCTATAACTAGTGTCACAGGAATGGTTCAAAATATAGACAGTAAGAAGAGCCAGTCATCTTGTACTTGAGTCGGCATTGTGCCTTTCGTATTTAATTCCGATGAATTTTCTGTGTTTGATCGTCAGTAACAAGGTCAGAGGGATACAGTAAACCTGAAGTGAAGCATCGGAATCTGTAACTAGTGTCACAGGAATGGTTCAAACCATCGACAGTAAGAAGTGTAAGTGTTCTTGTACTGAAGTTGGCATTGTGCCTTTTGTATTTAATTAAAATGCAATTTCTGTGTTCATCGTCAATAAAAAGGTCAGAGGGATACAGTAAACCTGAAGTGAAGAATCAGAATCTATAACTAGTGTCATAGGAATGGTTCGAAACATAGTCAGTAAGAAGAGTCAGACTTCTTGTACTTAAGTCGGCATTGTGCCTTTTGTATAAAATTCCGATGCAATTTCTCTTTTTCATCGTCAATAAGAAGGTCAACCGGATACTGTAAACCTAAAGTGAAGCATCGGAATCTATAACTAGTGTCACAGGAATGGTTCAAAACATAGACAGTAAGAAGAGTCAGTTTTGTTGTACTTAAGTCGGCATTGTGCCTTTTGTATTTAATTCCGATGCAATTTCTGAGTTTCATCGTCAATAAGAAGGTCAGAGGGATACAGTAAACCTGAAGTGAAGCATCGGAATCTATAACTAGTGTCACAGGAATGGTTCATAACATAGACAGTAAGAAGGGTCAGTCTTCTTGTACTTAAGTCGGCATTGTGCCTTTTGTATTTAATTCCGATGCAACATCTGTTTTTCTTCGTCAATAAGAAGGTCAGAGGGATACAGTAAACCTTAAGTGAAGCATCGGAATCTATAACTAGTGTCACAGGAATGGTTCAAAACATAGAGAGTAAGAAGAGCCAGTCTTCATATACTTGAGTCGGCATTGTGCCTTTTGTATTTAATTCCGATGCAATTTCTGTGTTTCATCGTCAATAAGAAGGTCAGAGGGATTCAGTAAACCTGAAGTGAAGCATCGGAATCTATAACTAGTGTCACAGGAATGGTTCAAAACATACACAGTAAGAAGAGTCAGTCTTCTTGTACTTATGTCAGCATTGTACCTTTTCTATCAATTCCGATGCAATTTCTGTGTATCATCGTCAATAAGAAGGTCAGAGGGATACAGTAAACCTGAACTGAAGCATCGGAATCTATAACTAGTGACACAGGAGTGGTTCAAAACATAGGCAGTAAGAGGAGCCAGTCCTCTTGTACTTGAGTCGGCACTGTGCCTTTTGTATTTAATTCTGATGAAATTTCTGTGTTTGATAGTCAATAAGAAGGTCAGAGGGATACAGTAAACCTGAAGTGAAGCATCGGAATCTATAACTAGTGTCACAGGAATGGTTCAAATCATAGACAGTAAGAAGAGTCAGCCTTCTTGTAGTTAAGTCGGCATTGTGCCTTTTGTATTTAATTGAGATGCAATTTCTGTGTTTCATCATCAATAAGAAGGTCAAAGGGATACAGTAAACCTGAAATGAAGCATCGGAATCTATAGCTAGTGTCACAGGAATGGTTCAAAACATAGACTGAAAGAAGAGTAAGTCATCTTGAACTTAAGTCGGCATTGTGCCTTTTGTATATAATTCCGATGCAATTTCTGTGTTTCATCGTCAATAAGAAGCTCAGAGGGATACAGTAAACCTGAAATGAAGCATCGGAATCTATAACTAGTGTCACAGGAATGGTTCAAAACATAGATAGTAAGAACGGTCTGTATTCTTGTACTTAAGTCGGCATTGTGCCTTTTGTATTTAATTCCGATGCAATATCTGTGTTTCTTCGTCTATAAGAAGGTCAGAGGGACACAGTAAACCTGAAGTTAAGCATCGGAATCTATAACTAGTGTCATAGGAATGGTTCAAAACGTAGTCAGTAAGAAGAGTCAGTCTTCTTGTACTTTAGTCGGCATTGTGCATTTTGTATTTAATTCCGATTCAATTTATGTGCTTCATCGTCAATAAAAAAGTCAGCTGGATACAGTAACCCTGAAGTGAAGCATCGGAATCTATAACTAGTATCACAGGAATGGTTCAATATATAGACAGTAAGAAGAGTCAGTCTTCTTGTACTTGAGTCGGCATTGTGCCTTTTGTATTTAATTCCGATGAATTTTCTGTGTTTGATCGTCAATAAGAAGGTCAGAGGGATACAGTAAACCTGAAGTGAAGCATCGGAATCTATAACTAGTGTCACAGGAATGTTTCAAACCATAGACAGTAAGAAGACTCAGTGTTCTTGTACTGAAGTCGGCATTGTGCCTTTTGTATTTAATTAAGATGTAATTTCTGTGTTTCATCGTCAATAATAAAGTCAGATGGATACAGTAAACCTGAAGTGAAGTATCGGAATCTATAACTAGTGTCATAGGAATGGTTCAAAACGTAGTCAGTAAGAAGAGTCAGTCTTCTTGTACTTAAGTCGGCATTGTGCACTTTGTATATACTTCCGATGCAATTTCGGTGTTTCATCGCCAATAAGAAGGTCAGCCGGATACAGTAAACCTGAAGTGAAGCATTGGAATCTATAACTAGTGTCACAGGAATGGTTCAAACATAGACAGTAAGAAGAGTCAGTCTTCTTGTACATAAGTCGGCATTGTGCCTTTTGTATTTAATTCCGTTGCAATTTCTGTGTTTCATCGTCAATAAGAAGGTGAGATGGATACAATAAACCTGAAGTGAAGCATCGGAATCTATAATTAGTGTCACATGAATGGTTCAAAACATAGAGAGTAAGAAGAGTCAGTTTTCTAGTACTTAATTCGACATTGTGCGTTTTGTATTTAATTCCGATGCAATTTCTGTGTTTCATCGTCAATATGAAGGTCAGAGGGATACAGTAAACCTGAAGTGAAGCATCGGAATCTATAATTAGTGTCACATGAATGGTTCAAAACATAGAGAGTAAGAAGGGTCAGTTTTCTTGTACTTAAGGCGACATTGTGCGTTTTGTATTTAATTCCGAAGCAATTTCTGTGTTTCATCGTCAATAAGAAGGTCAGAGGGATACAGTAAACCTGAAGTGAAGCATCGGAATCTATAACTAGTGTCACAGGAATGGTTCAAAACATAGACAGTAAGACGGGTCAGGTTTCTTGTACTTAAGTCGGCATTGTGCCATTTGTATATAATTCCGATGCAATTTCTGTGTTTCATCTTCAATAAGGTCAGAGGGATACAGTAAAACTGAAGTGAAGCATCGGAATCTATAATTAGTGTCACGTGAATGGTTCAAAACATAGAGAGTAAGAAGGGTCAGTTTTCTTGTACTTAAGGCGACATTGTGCGTTTTGTATTTAATTCCGATGCAATTTCTGTGTTTCATCGTCAATAAGAAGGTCAGAGGGATACAGTAAACCTGAAGTGAAGCATTGGAATCTATAACTAGTGTCACATGAATGTTTCAAACATAGACAGTAAGAAGAGTCAGTTTTCTTGTACATAAGTCGGCATTGTGCCTTTTGTATTTAATTCCGTTGCAATTTCTGTGTTTCTTCGTCAATAAGAAGGTCAGAGGGATACAGTAAACCTGAAGTGAAGCATCGGAATCTATAATTAGTGTCACATGAATGGTTCAAAACATAGAGAGTAAGAAGGGTCAGTTTTCTTGTACTTAAGGCGACATTGTGCGTTTTGTATTTAATTCCGAAGCACTTTCTGTGTTTCATCGTCAATAAGAAGGTCAGAGGGATTCAGTAAATCTCAAGTGAAGCATCGGAATCTATAACTAGTGTCACAGGCATGGTTCAAAGCATAGACAGTAAGAAGAGTCACTCTTCTTGTACTTAAGTCGGCATTGTGCCTTTTGTATATAATTAAGATGCAATTTCTGTGTTTCATCGTCAACAAGAAGCTCAGAGGGATACAGTAAACCCGAAGTAAACCATCGGAATCTATAACTAGTTGTCACAAGGAATGGTTCAAGACATAGACAGTAAGAGGAGCCAGTCTTCTGTACTTGAGTCGGCATTTGTCTTTTGTATTTAATTCCGATGCAATTTCTGTGTTTCTTCGTCAATAAGAAGGTCAGAGGGATACAGTATACCTGATGTGAAGCATCGGAATCTATAACTAGTGTCGCAGGAATGGTTCAAAACATAGACAGTAAGAAGAGCCAGTCTTCTTGTACCTGAGTCGGCATTGTGCCTTTTGTATTTATTTAGGATTCAATTTCTGTGTTTCATCGTCAATAAGAAGGTCAGAGGGATACAGTAAACCTGAAGTGAAGCATCGGAATCTATAACTAGTGTCACAGGAATGGTTCAAAACATAGACAGTTGGAAGAGTCAGTCTTCTTGTACTTAAGTCGGCATTGTGCCTTTTGTATTTAATTCCGATGCAATTTCTGTGTTTCATCGTCAATAAGAAGGTCAGAGGGATACAGTAAACCTGAAGTGAAGCATCGGAATCTATAACTAGTGTCACAGGAATGGTTCAAAACATAGACAGTAAGAAGGATCAGTCTTCTTGTACTTAAGTCGGCATTGTGCCTTTTGTATTTAATTCCGATGCAATATCTGTGTTTCTTCGTCAATAAGAAGGTCAGTGTGATACAGTAAACCTGAAGTGAAGCATCGGAATCTATAACTAGTGTCACAGAAATGGTTGAAAACATAGACAGTAAGAAGAGCCAGTCTTCTTGTACTTGTGTCGGCATTGTGCCTTTTGTATGTAATTCCGATGTTATATCTGTGTTTCATCGTCTATAAGAAGGTCAGAGGGATTCAGCAAACCTGAAGTGAAGCATCGGAATCTATAACTAGTGTCACAGGAATGGTTCAAATCATAGACAGTAAGAAGAGTCAGTCTTCTTGTACTTAAGTCGGCATTGTGCCTTTTGTATTTAATTAAGATGAAATTTCTGTGTTTCATCGTCAATAAGAAGGTCAAAGGGATACAGTATACCTGAAGTGAAGCATCGGAATCTAAAACTAGTGTCACAGGAATGGTTCAAAACATAGAAAGTACGAAGAGTAAGTCCTCTTGTACTTAAGTCGGCATTGAGCCTTTTGTATTTAATTCTGATGCAATTTCTGTGTTTCTTCGCCAATAAGAAGGTCAGAGGGATACAGTATACCAGGAGTGAAGTATCGGAATCTATAACTAGTGTCATAGGAATGGTTCAAATCATAGTAAGTAGAGTCAGTCTTCTTGTACTTAAGTCGGCATTGTGCATTTTGTATATACTTCCGATGCAATTTCTGTGTTTCATCGTCAATACGGAGGTCAGCCGGATACAGTAAACCTGAAGTGAAGCATCGGAATCTATAACTAGGGTCACAGGAATGGTTAAAAACATAGACAGTAAGAGGAGCCAGTCTTCTTGTACTTGAGTCGGCATTGTGCCCTTTGTATTTAAGTCCAAAGTTATTTCTGTGTTTCATCGTCAATAAGAAGATCAGAGGGATACAGTAAACCTGAAGTGAAGCATCGGAATCTATAACTAGTGTCACAGGAATGGTTCAAAACATAGACAGTAAGAAGGATCAGTCTTCTTGTACTTAAGTCGGCATTGTGCCTTTTGTATTTAATTCCGATGCAATTTCTGTGTTTCATCGTCAATAAGAAGGTCAGAGGGATTCAGTAAACCTGAAGTGAAGCATCGGAACCACAGTCACAGGAATGGTTCAATACATAGACAGTAAGAAGAGTCAATCTTCTTGTACTTATGTCGGCATTGTGCCTTTTGTATTAATTCCGATGCAATTTACGTGTTTCATCGTCAATAAGAAGGTCAGAGGGATGCAGTAAACCTGAAGTCAATCGTAGGAATCTATAACTAGTGTCACAGGAGTGGTTCAAAACACAGACAGTAAGAAGAATCAGTTTTCTTGTACTTAAGTCGGCATTGTGCCTTTTGTATTTAATTCCGATGCAATTTCTGTGTTTCATCGTTAATAAGAAGGTCAGAGGGATACAGTAAACCGGATCTGAAGCATCGGAATCTTTAACTAGCGTCACAGGAATTGTTCAAAACATAGACCGTAGGATGAGTCACTCTTCTTGTACTTAAGTCGGCATTGTGCTTTTGTATATATTTCCGATGCAATTTCTGTGTTTCATCGTCAATAAGAAGCTCAGAGGGATACAGTAAACCAGGAGTGAAGTATCGGAATCTATAACTAGTGTCATAGGAATGGTTCAAATCTTAGTCAGTAAGTAGAGTCAGTCTTCAACTACTTATGTCGGCATTCTGCATTTTATATATACTTCCGATGCAATTTCTGTGTTTCATCGTCAATAAGAAGGTCAGCCGGATACAGTAAACGTGAAGTGAAGCATTCGAATCTATAACTAGTGTCACAGGAATGGTTCAAATCATAGACAGTAAGAAGAGTCACTATTGTTGTACTGGAGTCGGCATTGTGCCTTTTGTATTTAATTAAGATGGAATTTCTGTGCTTCATCGTCAATAAGAAGGTCAAAGGGATACAGTAAACCTGAAGTGTAGCATCGGATTCTATAACTAATGTCACAGGAATGGTTCAAACATAGACAGTAAGAAGAGTCAGTTTTCTTGTACATGAGTCGGCATTGTACATTTTGTTTTTAATTCCGTTGCCATTTCTGTATTTCATCGTCAATAAGAAGGTCAGAGGGATACAGTAAACCTGAAGTGAAGCATCGGAATCTATAACTAGTGTCACAGGAATAGTTCAAAACATAGACAGTAAGAAGAGTCAGGTTTCTTGTACTTAAGTCGGCATTGTGCCATTTGTATATAATTCCGATGCAATTTCTGTGTTTCATCGTCAATAAGGTCAGAGGGATACAGTAAAACTGAAGTGAAGCATCGGATTCCATAACTAGTGTCACATGAATGGTTCAAACATGGACAGTAATAAGAGTCAGTTTTCTTGTACATAAGTCGGCATTGTGCCTTTTGTATTTAATTCCGTTGCAATTTCTGTGTTTCTTCGTCAATAAGAAGGTCAGGGGGATACAGTAAACCTGAAGTGAAGCATCGGAATCTATAAATAGTGTCACATGAATGGTTCAAAACATAGAGCGTAAGAAGAGTCAGTTTTCTTGTACTTAAGGCGACATTGTGCGTTTTGTATTTAATTCCGAAGCAATTTCTGTGTTTCATCGTCAATAAGAAGGTCAGAGGGATACAGTAAACCTGAAGTGAAGCATCGGAATCTATAACTAGTGTCATAGGAATGGTTCAAAGCATAGACAGTAAGAAGAGTCAGTTTTCTTGAACTTAAGTCGGCATTGTGAATTTTGAACTTAATTCCGATGCAAGTTCTGTGTTTCATCGTCAATAAGAAGGTCAGAGGGATACAGTAAACCTAAAGTAAAGCATCGGAATCTATAACTAGTGTCACAGGAATGGTTCAAAACATAGACAGTAAGAAGAGTCAGTCTTCTTGTACTTAAGTCGGCATTGTGGCTTTTGTATTTAATTAAGATGCAATATCTGTGTTTCATCGTCAATAAGAATAACAAAGTAATACAGTAAACCTGAAGTGAAGCATCGGAATCTATAACTAGTGTCACAGGCATGGTTCAAAACATAGACCGTAGGATGAGTCACTCTTCTTGTACATAAGTCGGAATTGTGCTTTTGTATATATTTCCGATGCAATTTCTGTGTTTCATCGTCAATAAGAAGCTCAGAGGGATACAGTAAACCCGAAGTAAACCATCGGAATCTATAACTAGTTTTCACAGGAATGGTTCAAAACATAGACAGTAAGAAGAGCCAGTCTTCTGTACTTGAGTCGGCATTTGCCTTTTGTATTTAATTCCGATGCAATTTCTGTGTTTCTTCGTCAATACGAAGGTCAGAAGGATACAGTATACCTGATGTGAAGCATCGGAATCTATAACTAGTGTCGCAGGAATGGTTCAAAACATAGACAGTAAGAAGAACCAGTCTTCTTGTACCTGAGTCGGCATTGTGCCTTTTGTATTTATTTAGGATTCAATTTCTGTGTTTCATCGTCAAGAAGAAGGTCAGAGGGATACAGTAAACCTGAAGTGAAGCATCGGAATCTATAACTAGTGTCACAGGAATGGTACAAATCATAGACAGTTGGAAGAGTCAGTCTTCTTGTACTTAAGTCGGCATTTTGCCTTTTGTATTCAATTCCGATGCAATTTCTGTGTTTCATCGTCAATAAGAAGGTCAGAGGGATACAGTAAACCTGAAGTGAAGCATCGGAATCTATAACTAGTGTCACAGGAATGGTTCAAAACATAGACAGTAAAAAGGGTCAGTCTTCTTGTACTTAAGTCGGCAATGTGCCCTTTGTATTTAATTCCGATGCAATATCTGTGTTTCTTCGTCAATAAGAAGGTCAGTGTGATACAGTAAACCTGAAGTGAAGGATCGGAATCTATAACTAGTGTCACAGAAATGGTTGAATACATAGACAGTAAGAAGAGCCAGTCTTCTTGTACTTGTGTCGGCATTGTGCCTTTTGTATTTAATTCCGATGTTATATCTGTGTTTCATCGTCAATAAGAAGGTCAGAGGGATTCAGCAAACCTGAAGTGAAGCATCGGAATCTATAACTAGTGTCACAGGAATGGTTCAAATCATAGACAGTAAGAAGGGTCAGTCTTCTTGTACTTAAGTCGGCATTGTGCCTTTTGTATTTAATTCCGATGCAGTATCTGTGTTTCTTCGTCAATAAGAAGGTCAGTGTGATACAGTAAACCGGAAGTGAAGCATCGGAATCTATAACTAGTGTCACAGAAATGGTTGAAAACATAGACAGTAAGAAGAGCCAGTCTTCTTGTACTTGTGTCGGCATTGAGCATTTTGTATTTAATTCTGATGCAATTTCTGTGTTTCATCGCCAATAAGAAGGTCAGAGGGGTACAGTAAACCAGGAGTGAAGTATCGGAATCTATAACTAGTGTCATAGGAATGGTTCAAATCATAGTCAGTAAGTAGAGTCAGTCTTCTTGTACTTAAGTCGGCATTGTGCATTTTGTATATACATCCGATGCAATTTCTGTGTTTCATCGTCAATACGAAGGTCAGCCGGATACAGTAAACCTGAAGTGAAGCATCGGAATCTATAACTAGGGTCACAGGAATGGTTCAAAACATAGACAGTAAGAAGAGCCAGTCTTCTTGTACTTGAGTAAGCATTGTGCCCTTTGTATTTATGTCCAAAGTTATTTCTGTGTTTCATCGTCAATAAGAAGATCAGAGGGATTCAGTAAACCTGAAGTGAAGCATCGGAACCACAGTCACAGGAATGGTTGAATACATAGACAGTAAGAAGAGTCAATCTTCTTGTACTTATGTCGGCATTGTGCCTTTTGTATTAATTCCGATACAATTTACTTGTTTCATCGTCAATAAGAAGGTCAGAGGGATGCAGTAAACCTGAAGTCAATCATAGGAATCTATAACTAGTGTCACAGGAGTGGTTCAAAACATAGACAGTAAGAAGAATCAGTTTTCTTGTACTTAGGTCGGCATTGTGCCTTTTGTATTTAATTCCGATGCAATTTCTGTGTTTCATCGTTAATAAGAAGGTCAGAGGGATACAGTAAACCGGAACTGAAGCATCGGAATCTTTAACTAGCATCACAGGAATGGTTCAAAACATAGACAGTAAGAAGAGTCAGTTTTCTTGAACTTAAGTCGGTATTGTGCCTTTTGTATTTAATTCCGATGCAATTTCTGTGGTTCATCGACAATAAGAGGTCAGAGGGATACAGTAAACCTGAAGTGAAGCATCGGAATCTATAACTAGTGTCCCAGGAGTGGTTCAATACATAGACAGTAAGAAGAGTCAGTCTTCTTGTACTTAAGTCGGCATTGTGCCTTTTGTATTTAATTAAGATGCAATTTCTGTCTTTCATCGCCAATAAGAAGGTCAGAGGGATACAGTAAACCAGGAGTGAAGTATCGGAATCTATAACTAGTGTCATAGGAATGGTTCAAATCTTAGTCAGTAAGTAGAGTCAGTCTTCAACTACTTAAGTCGGCATTCTGCATTTTATATATACTTCCGATGCAATTTCTGTGTTTCATCGTCAATAAGAAGGTCAGCCGGATACAGTAAACCTGAAGTGAAGCATTCGAATCTGTAACTAGTGTCACAGGAATGGTTCAAATCATAGACAGTAAGAAGAGTCACTATTGTTGTACTGGAGACGGCATTGTGCCTTTTGTATTTAATTAAGATGCAATTTCTGTGCTTCATCGTCAATAAGAAGGTCAAAGGGATACAGTAAACCTGAAGTGAAGCATCGGAATCTATAACTAGTGTCACAGGAATGGTTCAAAACATAGACAGTAGGAAGAGTAAGTCCTCTTGTACTTAAGTCGGCATTGAGCCTTTTGTATATAATTCCGATGAAATTTCTGTGTTTTATCGTCAATAAGAAGTCAGAGGGATACAGTAAACCTGAAGTGAAGCATCGGAATCTATAACTAGTGTCACAGGAATGGTTCAAAACATAGACAGTAAGAAGGATCAGTCTTCTTGTACTTAAGTCGGCATATTGCCTTTTGTATTTAATTCCGATGCAATATCTGTGTTTCTTCGTCAATAAGAAGGTCAGAGGCATACAGTAAACCTGAAGTGAAGCATCGGAATCCATAACTAGGGTCACAGGAGTGGTTCAAAACATAGACAGTAAGAAGAGCCAGTTTTCTTGTACTTGAGTCGGCATTGTGCCCTTTGTATTTAAGTCCGATGTTATTTCTGTGTTTCATCGTCAATAAGAAGATCAGAGGGATTCAGTAAACCTGAAGTGAAGCATCGGAACCTATAACTAGTGTCACAGGAATGTTTCAATACATAGACAGTAAGAAGAGTCAATCTTCTTGTACTTATGTCGGCATTGTGCCTTTTGTCTTAATTCCGATGCAATTTACGTGTTTCATCGTCAATAAGAAGGACAGAGGGATACAGTAAACCTGTAGTTAATCATAGGAATCTATAACTAGTGTCACAAGAATGGTTCAAAACATAGACAGTAAGAAGCATCAGTTTTCTTGTACTTAAGTCGGCATTGTGCCTTTTGTATTTAATTCCGATGCAATATCTGTGTTTCATCGTCAATAAGAAGGTCCGAAGGATACAGTAAACCTGAAGTGAAGCATCGGAATCTATAACTAGCGTCACAGGAATGGTTCAAAACATAGACAGTAAGAAGAGTCAGTTTTCTTGAACTTAAGTTGGCATTGTGCCTTTTGTATTTAATTCCGATGCAATTTCTGTGGTTCATCGACAATAAGAGGTCAGAGGGATACAGTAAACCTGAAGTGAAGCATCGGAATCTATAACTAGTGTCCCAGGAATGGTTCAATACATAGACAGTAAGAAGAGTCAGTCATCTTGTACTTAAGTTGGCATTGTGCCTTTTGAATTTAAATATGATGCAATTTCTGTGTTACATCGTCAATAAGAAGGTCAGCTGGACACAGTAAACCTGAAGTGAAGCATCGGAATCTATAACTAGTGTCACAGGAATGGTTCAAAATATAGACAGTAAGAAGAGCCAGTCTTCTTGTACTTGAGTCGGCATTGTGCCTTTTGTATTTAATTAAGATGCAATTTCTGTGTTTCACCGTCAATAAGAAGGTCAAAGGGATACAGTAAACCTGAAGTGAAGCATCGGAATCTATAACTAGTGTCACAGGAATGCTTCAAAACATAGACAGTAAGAAGAGTAAGTCCTCTTGTACTTAAGTCGGCATAGTGCCTTTGGTATATAATTCCGATGCAATTTCTGTGTTTTATCGTCAATAAGAAGCTCAGAGGGATACAGTAAACCTGAAGTGAACCATCTGAATCTATAACTAGTGTCACAGGAATGGTTTAAAACATAGACAGTAAGAAGAGTCAGTTTTCTTGTACTTATGTCGGCATTGTGCCTTTTGTATTTAATTCCGATGCAATTTCTGTGTTTCATCGTCAATAAGAAGGTCAGAGGGATACAGTAAACCTGAAGTGAAGCATCGGAATCTATAACTAGTGTCACAGGAATGGTTCAAGACATAGACAGTAAGAGGAGTCAGTCTCTTTGTACTTAAGTCGGCATTGTGCCTTTTGTATTTAATTTCCGATGCAATTTCTGTGTTTCTTCGTCAATAAGAAGGTCAGAGGGATACAGTAAACCAGAAGTCAAGCATCGGAATCTATAACTAGTGTCACAGGAAACGTTCAAAACATAGACAGTAAGAAGAGCCAGTCTCCTTGTACTTGAGTCGGCATTGTGCCTTTTGTATTTAATTCCGATGTTATTCCTGTGTTTCATCGTCAATAAGAAGGTCAGAGGGATTCTGTAAAACTGAAGTGAAGCATCGGAATCTATAACTAGTGTTACAGGAATGGTTAAAACATAGACAGTAAGAAGAGTCAGTCTTCTTGTACTTATGTCGGCATTGCGCCTTTTGTATTAATTCCGATGCAATTTCTGTGTTTCATCGTCAATTAGAAGGTCAGCGGGATACAGTAAACCTGAAGTGAAGCATCGGAATCTATAAATAGTGTCACAGAAATGGTTCAAAACATAGATAGTAAGAAGAGCCAGTCTTCTTGAATTTGAGTCGGCATTTGCTTTTTGTATTTAATTCTGATGCAATTTCTGTGTTTCTTCGTCAATAAGAAGGTCAGAGGGATACAGTAAACCCGAAGTGAAGCATCGGAATCTATAACTAGTGTCGCAGGAATGGTTCAAAACATAGACAGTAAGAAGAGCCAGTCTTCTTGTACTTGAGTCGGCATTGAGCCTTTTGTATTTAATACGGGTGCAATTATTGTGTTTCATCGTCAATAAGAAGGACAGAGGGATACAGGAAACCTGAAGTGAAGCATCAGAATCTATAACTAGTGTCACAGGAATGGTTCAAATCATAGACAGTAGGAAGAGTCAGACTTCTTGCACTTAATTCGGCATTGTGCCATTTGTATGTAATTCCGATGCAATTTCTGTGTTTCATCGTCAATAAGAAGGTCAGCGGGATACAGTAAACCTGAAGTGAAGCATCGGAATCTATAACTAGTGTCACAGGAATGGTTCAAAACATAGACAGTTAGAAGAGGCAGTCTTCTTGTACTTATGTCGGCATTGTGCCTTTTGTATTAATTCCGATGCAATTTCTGTGTTTCATCGTCAATAAGAAGGTCAGAGGGATACAGTAAGCCTGAAGTGAAGCATCGGAATCTATAACTAGTGTCACAGAAATGGTTCAAAACATAGAAAGTAAGAAGAGCCAGTCATCTTGTACTTGAGTCGGCATTGGCCTTTTGTATTTAATTCCGATGCAATTTCTGTGTTTCTTCGTCAATAAGAAGGTCAGAGGGATACAGTAAACCTGAAGTGAAGCATCGGAATGTATAACTAGTGTCGCAGGAATGGTTCAAAACATAGACAGTAAGAAGAGCCAGTCTTCTTGTACTTGAGTCGGCATTTGCCTTTTGTATTTAATTCCGATGCAGTTTCTGAGTTTCTTCGTCAATAAGAAGGTCAGAGGGATACAGTATACCTGATGTGAAGCATCTTAATCTATAACTAGTGTCGCAGGAATGGTTCAAAACATAGAGAGTAGGAAGAGTCAGTCTCCTTATCTTAAGTCGGCATTGTGCCTTTTGTATTTAATTCCGATGCAATTTCAGTGTTTCATCGTCAGTAAGAAGGTCAGAGGGATACAGTAATCCTGAAGTGAAGCATCGGAATGTATAACTAGTGTCGCAGGAATGGTTCAAAACATAGACAGTAAGAAGAGCCAGTCTTCTTGTACCTGAGTCGGCATTGCGCCTTTTGTATTTAATTCGGATTCTACTTCTGTGTTTCATCGTCGATAAGAAGGTCAGAGGGATACAGTAAACCTGAAGTGAAGCATCGGAATCTATAACTAGTGTCACAGGAATGGTTCAAAACATAGAGAGTAGGAAGAGTCAGTCTTCTTGTACTTAAGTCGGCATTGTGCCTTTTGTATTTAATTCCGAAGCAATTTCAGTGTTTCACCGTCAATATGAAGGTCAGATGGATACAGTAAACCTGAAGTGAAGCATCGGAATCTATATCTAGTGTCACAGGAATGGTTCAAAGCATAGACAGTAAGAAGAGTCAGTTTTCTTTTACTTAAGTCGGCATTGTGCCTTATGTATTTAATTCTGATGCAATTTCTGTGTTTCATCGTCAATAGGAAGGTCAGCTGGATACAGTAAACCTGAAGTGAAGCATCGGAATCTATAAGTAGTGTCACAGGAATGGTTCAAAACATAGACAGTAAGAGGAGTCAGTCTCTTTGTACTTAAGTCGGCATTGTGCCTTTTGTATTTAATTTCCGATGCAATTTCTGTGTTTCGTCGTCAATAAGAAGGTCAGAGGGATACAATAAACCTGAAGTCAAGCATCGGAATCTATAACTAGTGTCACAGGAATGGTTCAAAACATAGCCAGTAAGAAGAGCCAGTCTCCTTGTACTTGAGTCGGCATTGTGATTTTGTATTTAATTCCGATGTTATTCCTGTGTTTCATCGTCACTAAGAAGGTCAGAGGGATTCAGTAAAACTGAAGTGTAGCATCGGAATCTATAACTAGTGTCACAGGAATGGTTCAAAACATAGACAGTAAGAAGAGTCAGTCTTCTTGTACTTATGTCGGCATTGCGCCTTTTGTATTAATTCCGATGCAATTTCTGTGTTTCATCGTCAATTAGAAGGTCAGCGGGATACAGTAAACCTGAAGTGAAGCATCGGAATCTATAAATAGTGTCACAGAAATGGTTCAAAACATAGACAGTAAGAAGAGCCAGTCTTCTTGAACTTGAGTCGGCATTTGCCTTTTGTATTTAATTCCGATGCAATTTCTGTGTTTCTTCGTCACTAAGAAGGTCAGAGGGATACAGTAAACCTGAAGTGAAGCATTGGAATCTATAACTAGTGTCGCAGGATTGATTCAAAATATAGACAGTAAGAAGAGCCAGTCTTTTTGTACTTGAGTCGGCATTGAGCCTTTTGTATTTAATTCCGATGCAATTTCTGTGTTTCATCGTCAATAAGAAGGTCAGCGAGATACAGTAAACCTGTAGTGAAGCATCGGAATCTATAACTAGTGTCAAAGGAATGGTTCAAAACATTGACAGTAAGAAGAGTCAGTCTTCTTGTACTTATGTCGGCATTGTGCCTTTTGTATTAATTCCGATGCAATTTCTGTGTTTCATCGTCAATAAGGAGGTCAGAGGGATACAGTAAGCCTGAAGTGAAGCATCCGAATCTATAACTAGTGTGACAGAAATGGTTCAAAACATAGACAGTAAGAAGAGCCAGTCTTCTTGTACTTGAGTCGGCATTTGCCTTTTGTATTTAATTCCGATGCAATTTCTGTGTTTCTTCGTCAATAAGAAGGTCAGAGGGATACAGTAAACCTGAAGTGAAGCATCGGAATGTATAACTAGTGTCGCAGGAATGGTTCAAAACATAGACAGTAAGAAGAGCCAGTCTTCTTGTACTTGAGTCGGCATTGAGCCTTTTGTATTTAATTCCGATGCAATTTCTGTGTTTCATCGTCAATAAGAAGGTCAGCGAGATACAGTAAACCTGTAGTGAAGCATCGGAATCTATAACTAGTGTCAAAGGAATGGTTCAAAACATAGACAGTAAGAAGAGTCAGTCTTCTTGTACTTATGTCGGCATTGTGCCTTTTGTATTAATTCCGATGCAATTTCTGTGTTTCATCGTCAATAAGGAGGTCAGAGGGATACAGTAAGCCTGAAGTGAAGCATCCGAATCTATAACTAGTGTCACAGAAATGGTTTAAAACATAGACAGTAAGAAGAACCAGTCTTCTTGTACTTGAGTCGGCATTTGCCTTTTGTATTTAATTCCGATGCAATTTCTGTGTTTCTTCGTCAATAAGAAGGTCAGAGGGATACAGTAAACCTGAAGTGAAGCATCGGAATGTATAACTAGTGTCGCAGGAATTTTTCAAAACATAGACAGTAAGAAGAGCCAGTCTTCTTGTACTTGAGTCGGCATTGTGACTTTTGTATTTAATTCCGATGCAGTTTCTGTGTTTCTTCGTCAATAAGAAGGTCAGAGGGATACAGTATACCTGATGTGAAGCATCTTAATCTATAACTAGTGTCGCAGGAATGGTTCAAAACATAGAGAGTAGGAAGAGTCAGTCTTCTTGTACTTAAGTCGGCATTGTGCCTTTTGTATTTAATTCCGATGCAATTTCAGTGTTTCATCGTCAATAAGAAGGTCAGAGGGATACAGTAAACCTGAAGTGAAGCATCGGAATGTATAAATAGTGTCGCAGGAGTGGTTCAAAACATAGACAGTAAGAAGAGCCAGTCTTCTTGTACCTGAGTCGGCATTGCGCCTTTTGTATTTAATTCGGATTCTATTTCTGTGTTTCATCGTCAATAAGAAGGTCAGAGGGATACAGTATACCTGACGTGACGCATCGGAATCTATAACTAGTGTCACAGGAATGGTTCAAAACATAGAGAGTAGGAAGAGTCAGTCTTCTTGTACTTAAGTCGGCATTGTGCCTTTTGTAATTAATTCCGATGCAATTTCTGTGTTTCATCGTCAATAAGAAGGTCAGCTGGATACAGTAAACCTGAAGTGAAGCATCGGAATCTATAACTAGTGTCACAGGAATGGTTCAAATCATAAACAGTAAGTAGAGTCAGTGTTCTTGTACTTAAGTCGGCAAGGTGCCTTTTGTATTTAGTTCCGATGCAATTTATGTGCTTCATCGTCAATAAGAAAGTCAGCTGGATACAGTAAACCTGAAGTGAAGCATCGGAATCTATAACTAGTGTCACAGGAATGGTTCAAAATATAGACAGTAAGAAGAGCCAGTCATCTTGTACTTGAGTCGGCATTGTGACTTTTGTATTTAATTCCGATGAATTTTCTGTGTTTGATCGTCAATAAGAAGGTCAGAGGGATACAGTAAACCTGAAGTGAAGCATCGGAATCTATAACTAGTGTCACAGGAATGGTCAAACCATCGACAGTAAGAAGAGTCAGTGTTCTTGTACTGATGTCTGCATTGTGCCTTTTCTATTTAATTAAGATGCAATTTCTGTGTTTCATCGTCAATAAGAAGGTCGGAGGGGTACAGTAAACCTTAAGTGAAGTATCGGAATCTATAACTAGTGTCATAGGAATGGTTCAAAACATAGTCAGTAAGAAGAGTCAGACTTCTTGTACTTAAGTCGGCATTGTGCTTTTTGTATATAATTCCGATGCAATTTCTGTGTTTCATCGTCAATAAGAACGTGAGCCGGATACTGTAAACCTAAAGTGAAGTATTGGAATCTATAACTAGTGTCACAGGAATGGTTCAAAACATAGACAGTAAGAAGAGTAAGTCCTCTTGGACTTAAGTCGGCAATGTGCCTTTTGTATATAATTCCGATGAAATTCCTGTGTTTTATCGTCAATAAGAAGCTCACAGGGATACAGTAAACCCGAAGTGAAGCATCGGAATCTATAACTAGTGTCACAGGAATGGTTCAAAGCATAGACAGTAAGAAGAGTCAGTTTTCTTGTACTTAAGTCGGTATTGTGCCTTTTGTATTTAATTCCGTTGCAATTTCTGTGTTTCATCGTCAATAAGAAGGCCAGAGGGATACAGTAAACCCGAAGTGAAACATCGGAATCTATAAGTAGTGTCGCAGGAACGGTTCAAAACATAGACAGTAAGGAGAGCCAGACTTCTTGTACTTGAGTCGGCATTGTGCCTTTTGTATTTAATTCCGATGCAATTTCTGTGTTTCTTCGTCAATAAGAAGGTCAGAGGGATACAGTAAACCTGAAGTGAAGCATTGGAATCTATAACTAGTGTCGCAGGAATGATTCAAAACATAGACAGTAAGAAGAGCCAGTCTTCTTGTACTTGAGTCGGCATTGAGCCGTTTGTATTTAATTCGGATGCAATTATTGTGTTTCATCGTCAATAAGAAGGACAGAGGGATACAGGAAACCTGAAGTGAAGCATCAGAATCTATAACTTGTGTCACAGGAATGGTTCAAATCATAGACAGTAGGAAGAGTCGGTCTTCTTGCACTTAATTCGGTATTGTGCCATTTGTATGTAATTCCGATGCAATTTCTGTGTTTCATCGTCAATGAGAAGGTCAGCGGGATACAGTAAACCTGAAGTGAAGCATCGGAATCTATAACTAGTGTCACAGGAATGGTTCAAAACATAGACAGTAAGAAGAGTCAGTCTTCTAGTACTTATGTCAGCATTGTGCCTTTTGTATTAATTCCGATGCAATTTCTGTGTTTCATCGTCAATAAGAAGGTCAGAGGTATACAGTAAGCCTGAAGTGAAGCATCGGAATCTATAACTAGTGTCACAGAAATGGTTCAAAACATAGACAGTAAGAAGAGCCAGTCTTCTTTACTTGAGTCGGCATTTGCCTTTTGTATTTAATTCCGATGAATTTTCTGTGTTTGATCGTCAATAAGAAGGTCAGAGGGATACAGTAAACCTGAAGTGAAGCATCGGAATCTATAACTAGTGTCACAGGAATGGTCAAACCATCGACAGTAAGAAGAGTTAGTGTTCTTGTACTGATGTCGGTATTGTGCCTATTGTATTTAATTAAGATGCAATTTCTGTGTTTCATCGTCAATAAGAAGGTCGGAGGGGTACAGTAAACCTTAAGTGAAGCATCGGAATCTATAACTAGTGTCATAGGAATGGTTCAAAACATAGTCAGTAAGTAGAGTCAGACTTCTTGTACTTAAGTCGGCATTGTGCCTTTTGTATATAATTCCGATGCAATTTCTGTGTTTCATCGTCAATAAGAAGGTCAGCCGGATACTGTAAACCTAAAGTGAAGTATTGGAATCTATAACTAGTGTCACAGGAATGGTTCAAATCATAGACAGTAAAAAGAGTCAGTCTTCAAGTACTTATGTCGGCATTGTGCCTTTTGTATTAATTCCGATGCAATTTCTGTGTTTCATCATCAATAAGAAGGCCAGAGGGATACAGTAAACCTGAAGTGAAGCATCGGAATCTATAACTAGTATCACAGGAATTGTTCAAAACATAGACAGTAAGAAGGGTCAGTCTTCTTGTACTTAAGTCAGCATTGTGCCTTTAGTATTTAATTCCGATGCAATAACTGAGTTTCTTCGTCAATAAGAAGGTCAGAGGGATACAGTAAACCTGAAGTCAAGCATCGGAATCTATAACTAGTGTCACAGGAATGGTTCAAAACATAGACAGTAAGAAGAGCCAGTCTCCTTGTACTTGAGTCGGCATTGTGCCTTTTGTAATAATTCCGATGCAATTTCTGTGTTTCATCGTCAATTAGAAGGTCAGAGGGATACAGTAAATCTGAAGTGAAGCATCGGAATCTACAACTACTGTCACAGAAATGGTTCAAAACATAGACAGTAAGAAGAGCCAGTCTTCTTGAACTTGAGTCGGCATTTGCTTTTTGTATTTAATTCCGATGCAATTTCTGTGTTTCTTCGTCAATAAGAAGGTCAGAGGGATACAGTAAACCTGAAGTGAAGCATCGGAATCTATAACTAGTGTCGTAGGAATGGTTCAAAACATAGACAGTAAGAAGAGCCAGTCTTCTTGTACTTGAGTTGGCATTGTGCCTTTTGTATTTAATTCCGGTGCAATTTCTGTGTTTCTTCGTCAATAAGAAGGTCAGAGGGATACAGTAAACCTGAAGTGAAGCATTGGAATCTATAACTAGTGTCGCAGGAATGATTCAAAACATAGACAGAAAGGAGAGCCAGTCTTCTTGTATTTGAGTCGCCATTAAGCCCTTTGAATTTAATTCGGATGCAATTTCTGTGTTTCATCGTCAATAAGAAGGACAGAGGGATACAGGAAACCTGAAGTGAAGCATCAGAATCTATAACTAGTGTCACAGGAATGGTTCAAATCATAGACAGTAAGAAGAGTCAGTCTTTTTGCACTTAAGTCGGAATTGTGCCATTGGTATGTAATTCCGATGCAATTTCTGTGTTTCATCGTCAATAAGAAGGTCAGCGGGATACAGTAAACCTGAAGTGAAGTATCGAAATCTATAACTAGTGTCACAGGAATGGTTCAAAACATAGACAGTAAGTAGAGTCAGTCTTCTTGTACTTAAGTCGGCATTGTGCCTTTTGTATTAATTCCGATGCAATTTCTGTGTTTCATCGTCAATTAGAAGGTCAGAGGGATACAGTAAACCTGAAGTGAAGCATCGGAATCTATAACAAGTGTCACAGAAATGGTTCGAAACATAGACAGTAAGAAGAGCCAGTCTTCTTGTATTTGAGTCGGCATTTGCCTTTTGTATTTAATTCCGATGCAATTTCTGTGTTTCTTCGTCAATAAGAAGGTCAGAGGGATACAGTAAACCTGAAGTGAAGCATCGGAATCTATAACTAGTGCCGCAGGAATGGTTCAAAACATAGACAGTAAGAAGAGCCAGTCTTCTTGCACTTGAGTCGGCATTGTGACTTTTGTATTTAATTCCGATGCAATTTCTGTGTTTCTTCGTCAATAAGAAGGTCAGAGGGATACAGTAAACCTGACGTGAAGCATCGGAATCTTTAACTAGTGTCGCAGGAATGATTCAAAACATAGACAGTAAGAAGAGCCAGTCTTCTTGTACTTGAGTCGGCATTGTGCCTTTTGTATTTAATTCGGATGCAATTTCTGTGTTTCATCGTCAATAAGAAAGTCAGAGGGATACAGGAAACCTGAAATGAAGCATCAGAATCCATAACTAGTGTCACAGGAATGGTTCAAATCATAGACAGTAGGAAGAGTCAGTGTTCTTGCACTTAAGTCGGCATTGTGCCATTTGTATGTAATTCCGATGCAATTTCTGTGTTTCATCGTCAATAAGAAGGTCAGCTGGGTACAGTAAACCTGAGGTGAAGCATCGGAATCTATAACTAGTGTCACAGGAATGGTTCAAAGCATAGACAAAAAGAAGAAACAAATTTTCCTGTACTTAAGTCGGCATTGTGCCTTTTGTATTTAATTCCGATGCAATTTCTGTGTTTCATCGTCAATGAGAAGGTCACATGGATACAGTAAACCTGTAGTGAAGCATCGGAATCTATAACTAGTGACACAGGAATGGTTCAAAACATAAACAGTAAGAAAAGTCAGTTTTCTTGTACTTAGGTCGGCATTGTGCCTTTTGAATTTAATTCCGTTGCAATTTATGTGTTTCATCGTCAATAAGAAGGTCAGAGGGATACAGCAAACCTGAAGTGAAGAATCGGAATCTATAACTAGTGTCCCAGGAGTGTTTCAAAACATAGATATTAAGAAGAGTCTGTTTTCTTGTACTTAAGTAGGCATTGTGCCTTTTCTATTTAATTCCGATGCAATTACTGTGTTTCGTCGTCAACAAGAAAGTCCAACGGATACAGTAAACCTGAAGTGAAGCATCGGAATCTAAAACCGGTCCCACAGGAAAGATTCAAAACATAGACAGTAAGGAGAGCCAGACTTCTTGTACTTGAGTCGGCACTGTGCCTTTTGTATTTAATTCCATTGCAATTTCTGTGTTTCATAGTCAGTACGACGGTCAGAGGGGTACAGTAAACCTGAAGTGAAGCATCGGAATCTATAATTAGTGTCACAGAAATGGTTCAAAACATAGACAGTAAGAAGAGTCAGTCATCTTGTACTTAAGTCGGCATTGTGCCTTTTGGATATAATTCCGATGCTATTTCAGTGTATCATCATCAATAAGAAGGTCAGAGGGATACAGTAAACCTGAAGTGAAGCATCGGAATCTATAACTAGTGTCACAGGAATGGTTCAAAACATAGGTATTAAGAAGAGTCTGTTTTCTTGTACTTAAGTCGGCATTGTGCTTTTTCTATTTAATTCCGATGCAATTTCTGTGTTTCGTCGTCAATAAGAAGGTCCAAGGCATACAGTAAACCTGAAGTGAAGCATCGGAATCTAAAACCGGTCACACAGGGAAGGTTCAAAACATAGACAGTAAGAAGAGCCAGTCTTCTTGTACTTGAGTCGGCACTGTGCCGTTTGTATTTAATTCCGATGCTATTTCGGTGTTTCATCGTCAGTGCGACGGTCAGAGGGATACAGTGAACCTGAAGTTAAGCATCGGAATCTATAACTAGTGTCACAAGAATGGTTCAAAACATAGACAGTAAGAAGAGTCAGTCTTCTTGTACTTAAGTCGGCATTGTGCCTTTTGTATATAATTCCGATGCAATTTCTGTGTTTCATCGTCAATACGAAGCTCAGAGGGATACAGTAAACTTGAAGTGAAGCATCGGAATCTATAACTAGTGTTACAGGAATGGTTCAAAACATAGACAGTAAGAAGGGTCAGTTTTCTTGTAGTTAAGTCGGCATTGTGCCTTTTGTATTTAATTAAGATGCAATTTCTGTGTTTCATCGACAATAAGAATGTCAAAGTAATACATTAACCCTGAAGTGAAGCTTCGGAGTCTATGACTAGTGTCACAGGAATGGTTCAAAACATAGACAGTAAGAAAAGTCAGTCTTCTTGTACTTAAGTCGGCATTGTGCCTTTTGTATATAATTCCGATGCAATTTCTGTGTTTCATCGTCAATAAGAAGCTCAGAGGGATACAGTAAACCTGAAGTGAAGCATCGGAATCTATAACTAGTGTCAATGGAATGGTTCAAAACATAGACAGTAAGAAGAGTCAGTCTTCTTGTACTTAAGTCGGCATTGTGCCTTTTTTATATAATTCCGATGCAATTTCTGTGTTTCATCGTCAATAAGATGGTCAGAGGGATACAGGAAACCTGAAGTGAAGCATCGGAATCTATAACTATTGTCACAGAAATGGTTCAAAACATAGACAGTAAGAAGAGCCAGTCTTCTTGTACTTGAGTCGGCATTTGCCTTTTGTATTTGATTCCGATGCAATTTCTGTGTTTCTTCGTCACTAAGAATGTCAGAGGGATACAGTAAACCAGAAGTGAAGCATCGGAATCTATAACTAGTGTCACAGGAATAGTTCAAAACATAGACAGTAAGAAGAGTCAGTTATCTTGTACTTAAGTCGGCATTGTGCCTTTTGTATTTAATTCCGATGCAATGTCGGTGCCACATCGTCAATAAGGTCAAAGGGATACAGTAAACCTGAAGTGAAGCATCGGAATCGATAACTAGTGTCACAGGAATGGTTCAAAACATAGACAGTAAGAAGAGTCAGTCTTCTTGTACTTAAGTCGGCATTGTGCCTTTTGTATATAATTCCGATGCAATTTCTGTGTTTCTTCGTCTATAAGAAGGTCAGAGGGATACAGTAAACCTGTAGTGAAGCATCGGAAACTATAACGAGTGTCACAGAAGTGGTTCAAAACATAGACAGTAAGAAGAGCCAGTCTTCTTGTACTTAAGTCAGGATTGTGCCTTTTGTATTTAATTCCGATGCTATTTCTGTGTTTCATCGACAATAAGAACGTCAGAGGGATTCAGAAAACCTGAAGTGAAGCATCGGAATCTATAACTAGTGTCACAGGAATGGTTCAAAACATAGACAGTAAGAAGAGTCAGTTTTCTTGTACTTAAGTCGGCATTGTGGCTTTTGTATTTAATTCCGATGCAGTGTCGGTGTTACATCGTCAATAAGGTCAAAGGGATACAGTAAACCTGAAGTGAAGAATCGGAATCTATAACTAGTGTCACATGAATGGTGTAAAACATAGACAGTAAGAAGAGTCAGTTTTGTTGTACTTAAGTCGGCATTGTCGTTTTTGTATTTAATTACGGTGCAATTTCTGTGCTGCATCGTCAATATGAAGGTCAGAGGGATACAGTAAACCTGAAGTGAAGCAATGGAATCTATAACTAGTGTCACAGGAATGGATCAAAGCATAGACAGTAAGAAGAGTCAGTTTTCTTGTACTTAAGTCGACATTGTTCCTTTTCTAATTAATTCCGATGCAATTTCTATGTTTCATCGTCAATAACAAGGTCAGAGGGATACAGTAAACCTGAAGTGAAGCATCGGGAACTATAACTAGTGTTACAGGAATGGATCAAAGCATAGACAGTAAGAAGAGTCAGTTTTCTTGTACTTAAGTCGGTATTGTGCATTTTGTATTTAATTCCGAAGCAATTTCTGTGATTCATCGTCAATAAGAATGTCAGAGTGATACAGTAAACCTGGAGTAATGCATCGGAATCAATAACTAGTGTCACATGAATGGTGTAAAACATAGACAGTAAGAAGAGTCAGTTTTGTTGTACTTAAGTCGGCATTGTCGTTTTTGTATTTAATTACGGTGCAATTTCTGTGCTGCATCGTCAATATGAAGGTCAGAGGGATACAGTAAACCTGAAGTGAAGCATTGGAATCTATAACTAGTGTCACAGGAATGGTTCAAAACATAGACAGTAAGCAGAGTCAGTTTTCTTGTACTTAAGCCGGCATTGTGCCTTTTGTATTTAATTCCGATGCAATTTCTGTGTTTCATCGTCAATAAGAAGGTCAGCGCGTTACAGTAAACCTGAAGTGAAGCATCGGAATCTATAACTAGTGTAACATTAATGGTTCAAAACATAGACAGTAAGAATAGTCAGTTATCTGGTACTTAAGTGGGCATTGTGCAATCTGTATTTAATTCCGATGCAATTTCTGTGTTTCATCGTCAATAAGATGGTCAGAGGGATACAGTAAACCTGAAGTGAAGCATCGGAATCTATAACTAGTGTCACAGGAATGGTTCAAAACATAGACAGTAAGAGGAGTCAGTTTTCTTGTACTTAAGTCGGCGTTGTGCCTTTTGTATTTAATTCCGATGCAATTTCTGTGTTTCATCGTCAATAAGAAGGTCAGAGGGATACAGTAAACCTGAAGTGAAGCATCGGAATCTATAACTAGTGTAACATGAATGGTTCAAAACTTAGACAGTAAGATGAGTCAGTTTTCTTATACTTAAGTCGGCATTGTGCCTTTTGTATTTAATTCCGATGCAATTTCTGTGTTTCATCGTCAATAAGAAGGTCAGGGGGATACAGTAAACCTGAAGTGAAGCATTGGAATCTATAACTAGTGTCACAGGAATGGATCAAAGCATAGACAGTAAGAAGAGTCAGTTTTCTTGTACTTAAGTCGACATTGTTCCTTTTCTAATTAATTCCGATGCAATTTCTATGTTTCATCGTCAATAAGAAGGTCAGGGTGATACAGTAAACCTGAAGTGAAGCATCGGAATCTATAACTAGTGTCACAGGAATGGATCAAAGCATAGACAGTAAGAAGAGTCAGTTCTCTTGTACTTTAGTCGGGATTGTGCCTTTTGTATTCAAATCCGAAGAAATTTCTGTGATTCATCGTCAATAAGAAGGTCATAGGGATACAGTAAACCTGGAGTAAAGCATCGGAATCTATAACTAGTGTCACATGAATGGTTTAAATCATAGACAGTAAGAAGAGTCAGTTTTCTTGTACTAAAGTCGGCATTGTGCCTTTTGTATATAATTCCGATGCAATTTCACTGTTTCAACGTCCATAAGAAGGTCAGAGGGATACAGTGAACCTGAAGTGAAGCATCGGAATCCATAACTAGTGTCACAGGAATGGTTCAAAACATAGACAGTAGGAAGAGTCAGCTTTATTGTACTTAAGTCGGCATTGGGCCTTTTGTATTTAATTCCGATGCAATTTCTGCCTTTCATCGTCAATTACAAGGTCAGAGGGATACAGTAAACCTGAAGTGAAGCATCGGAATCTATAACTAGCGTCACAGCAATAGTTCAAATCATAGACAGTAAGAAGAGTCAGTTTTCTTGTACTTAAGTCGGCATTGTTCCTTTTCTATTTAATTCCGATGCAATTTCTATGTTTCATCGTCATTAACAAGGTCAGAGGGTTACAGTATACCTGAAGTGAAGCATCGGGAACTGTAACTAATGTCACAGGAAGGGATCAATGCATAGACAGTAAGAAGAATCAGTTTTCTTTTACTTAAGTCTCCATTGTGCCTTTTGTATTTAATTCCGAACCAATTTCTGTGATTCATCGTCAATAAGAATGTCAGAGTGATACAGTAAACCTGGAGTAAAGCATCGGAATCTATAACTAGTGTCACATGAATGGTGTAAAACATAGACAGTAAGAAGAGTCAGTTTTGTTGTATTTAAGTCGGCATTGTGCCTTTTTTATTTAATTCCGGTGCAATTTCTGTGTTTCATCGTCAATAAGAAGGTCAGAGGGATACAGTAAACCTGAAGTGAAGCATCGGAATCTATAACTAGTGTCACAGGAATGGTTCAAAACATAGACAGTAAGAAGAGTCAGTTTTCTTGTACTTAAGTCGGCGTTGTGCCTTTTGTATTTAATTCCGATGCAATTTCTATGTTTCATCGTCAATAAGAAGGTCAGCGCGATACAGTAAACCTGAAGTGAAGCATCGGAATCCATAACTAGTGTCACAGGAATGGTTCAAAACATAGACAGTAGGAAGAGTCAGTTTTATTGTACTTAAGTCGGCATTGTGCCTTTTGTATTTAATTCCGATGCAATTTCTGTGTTTCATCGTCAATAAGAAGGTCAGAGGGATACAGTAAACCTGAAGTGAAGCATCGGAATCTATAACTTGTGTCACAGGAACGTATCAAAACATAGACAGTAAGAAGAGACAGTTTTCTTGAGCTTAAGTCGGCATTGTGCCTTTTGTATTTAATTCCGAGGCAATTTCTGTGATTCGTCGTCAATACGAAGGTCAGAGGGATACAGTAAACCTGAAGTGAAGCATCGGGAAGTATAACTAGTGTCACAGGAATGGTTCAAAACATAGACAGTAAGAAGAGTCAGTTTTCTTGTACTTAAGTCGGCATTGTGCCTTTTGTATTTAATTCCGATGCAATTTCTGTGTTTCATCGTCAATAAGAAGGTCAGAGGGATACAGTAAACCTGAAGTGAAGCATCGGAATGTATGACTAGTGTCACAGGAAAGGTTCAAAACATAGACAGTAAGAAGAGTCAATTTTCTTGTACTTAAGTCGACATTCTTCATTTTCTATTTAATTCCGATGCAATTTCTACGTTTCATCGTCAATAACAAGGTCAGAGGGATACAGTAAACCTGAAGTGAAGCATCGGAATCTATAACTAGTGTCACAGGAATGGTTCAAAACATAGACAGTAAGAAGAGTCAGTTTTCTTGAACTTAAGTCGGCGTTGTGCCTTTTGTATTTAATTCCGATGCGATTTCTGTGTTTCATCGTCAATAAGAAAGTCAGAGGGATACAGTAAACCTGAAGTGAAGCATCGGAGTCTAGTGTCACATGAATGGTTCAAAACATAGACAGTAAGAAGAGTCAGTTATCTTGTACTTGAGTCGGCATTGTGCCTTTTGTATTTAATTCCGATGCAATTTCTGTGTTTCATCGTCAATAAGAAGGTCAGAGGGATACAGTAAACCTAAAGTGAAGCATCGGAATCTATGACTAGTGTCACAGGAAAGGTTCAACACATAGACAGTAAGAAGAGTCAATTTTCTTGTACTTAAGTCGGCATTGTTCATTTTCTATTTAATTCCGATGCAATTTCTACGTTTCATCGTCAATAACAAGGTCAGAGGGATACAGTAAACCTGAAGTGAAGCATCGGGAACTATAACTAGTGTCACAGGAATGGATCAAAGCATAGACAGTAAGAAGAGTCAGTTTTCTTGTACTTAAGTCGGTATTGTGCATTTTGTATTTAATTCCGAAGCAATTTCTGTGGTTCATCGTCAATAAGAATGTCAGAGTGATACAGTAAACCTGGAGTAAATCATCGGAATCTATAACTAGTGTCACATGAATGGTGTAAAACATAGACAGTAAGAAGAGTCAGTTTTGTTGTACTTAATTCGGCATTGTCCTTTTTGTATTTAATTTCGGTGCAATTTCTGTGTTTCATCGTCAATATGAAGGTCAGAGGGATACAGTAAACCTGAAGTGAAGCATCGGAATCTATAACTAGTGTCACAGGAATGGTTCAAAACATAGACAGTAAGAAGAGTCAGTTTTCTTGTACTTAAGTCGGCGTTGTGCCTTTTGTATTTAATTACGATGCAATTTCTGTGTTTCATCGTCAATAAGAAGGTCAGCGCGATACAGTAAACCTGAAGTGAAGCATCGGAATCTATAACTAGTGTCACATGAATGGTTCAAAACATAGACAGTAAGAATAGTCAGTTATCTGGTACTTAAGTGGGCATTGTGCATTCTGTATTTAATTCCGATGCAATTTCTGTGTTTCATCGTCAATAAGATGGTCAGAGGGATACAGTAAACCTGAAGTGAAGCATCGGAATCTATAACAAGTGTCACAGGAAGGGTTCATACATAGACAGTAAGAAGAGTCACTTTTCTTGTTCTTAAGTCGGCATTGTTCCTTTTCTATTTAATTCCAATACAATTTCTATGTTTCATCGTCAATAAGAAGGTCAGAGGGATACAGTAAACCTGAAGTGAAGCATCGGAATCTATAACTAGTGTCACATGAATGGTTTAAAACATAGACAGTAAGGAGGGTCAGTTTTCTTGTACTTAAGTCGGCATTGTGCCTTTTGTATTTAATTCCGATGCAATTTCTGTGTTTCATCGTCAATAAGTAGGTCAGGGGGATACAGTAAACCTGAAGTGAAGCATCGGAATCGATAACTAGTGTCACAGGAATGGATCAAAGCATAGACAGTAAGAAGAGTCAGTTTTCTTGTACTTAAGTCGGCATTGTTCCTTTTCTATTTAATTCCGATGCAATTTCTATGTTTCATCGTCAATAAGAAGGTCAGGGGGATACAGTAAACCTGAAGTGAAGCATCGGAATCTATAACTAGTGACACAGGAATGGATTAAAGCATAGACAGTAAGAAGATTCAGTTTTCTTGTACTAAAGTCGGCATTGTGCCTTTTGTATATAATTCCGATGCAATTTCAGTGTTTCAACGTCCATAAGAAGGTCAGAGGGATACAGTGAACCTGAAGTGAAGCATCGGAATCCATAACTAGTGTCAAAGGAATGGTTCAAAACATAGACAGTCGGAAGAGTCAGCTTTATTGTACTTAAGTCGGCATTCTGCCTTTTGTATTTAATTTCGATGCAATTTCTGTCTTTCATCGTCAATAAGAAGGTCAGTGGGATACAGTAAACCTGAAGTGAAGCATCGGAATCTATAACTAGTGTCACAGGAATGGATCAAAGCATAGACACTAAGAAGAGTCAGTTTTCTTGTACTTTAGTCGGCATTGTGCCTTTAGTATTTTATTCCGTAGCAATTTCTGTGATTCGTCGTCAATAAGAATGTCAGAGTGATACAGTAAACCTGGAGTAAAGCATCGGAATCTATAACTAGTGACACATGAATGGTTTACAACGTAGACAGTAAGAAGTGTCAGTTATCTTGTACTTAAGTCGGCATTGTGCCCTTTGTATTTAATTCCGAATCAATTTCTGTGTTTCATCGTCAATACGAAGGTCAGAGGGACACAGTAAACCTGACGTGAAGCATCGGAATCTATAACTAGCGTCACAGGAATAGTTCAAAACATAGACAGTAAGAAGAGTCAGTTTTCTTGTACTTAAGTCGGCATTGTTCCTTTTCTATTTAATTCCGATGCAATTTCTATGTTTCATCGTCAATAAGAAGGTCAGAGGGATACAGTAAACCTGAAGTGAAGCATCGGAATCTATAACTAGTGTCACAGGAACGGATCAAAGCGTAGACAGTAAGAAGAGACAGTTTTCTTGTACTTAAGTCGGCATTGTGCCTTTTGTATTTAATTCCGAAGCAATTTATGTGATTCGTCGTCAATAAGAATGTCAGAGTGATACAGTAAACTTGGAGTAAAGCATCGGAATCAATAACTAGTGTCACATGAATGGTTTAAAACGTAGACAGTAAGAAGAGTCAGTTATCTTGTACTTAAGTCGGCATTGTGCCTTTTGTATTTAATTCCGATGCAATTTCTGTGTTTCATCGTCAATACGAAGGTGAGAGGGATACAGTAAACCTGAAGTGAAGCATCGGGAACTATAACTAGTGTCACAGGAATTGATCAAAGCATAGACAGTAAGAAGAGACAGTTTTCTTGTACTTAAGTCGGCATTGTGCCTTTTGTATTTAATTCCGATGCAATTTATGTGTTTCATCGGCAATAAGAAGGTCAGAGGGATACAGTAAACCTGAAGTGAAGCATCAGAATCTATAACTAGTGTCACAGGAATGGTTCAAACATAGACAGTAAGAAGAGTCAGTTTTCTTGTACTTAAGTCGGCATTGTGACTTTTGTATTTAATTCCGATGCAATTTCTATGTTTCATCGTCAATAACAAGGTCAGAGGGATACAGTAAACCTGAAGTGAAGCATCGGGAACTATAACTAGTGTCACAGGAATGGATCAAGGCATAGACAGTAAGTAAAGTCAGTTTTCTTGTACTTAAGTCGGCATTGTGCATTTTGTATTTAATTCCGAAGCAATTTCTGTGATTCATCGTCAATAAGAATGTCAGAGTGATACAGTAAACCTGGAGAAAAGCATCGGAATGTATAACTAGTGTCACATGAATGGTGTAAAACATAGACAGTAAGAAGGGTCGGTTTTGTTGTACTTAAGTCGGCATTGTGCCTTTTGTATTTAATTCCGGTGCAATTTCTGTGTTTCATCATCAATAAGAAGGTCAGAGGGATACAGGAAACTTGATGTGATGCATCGGAATCTATAACTAGTGTCACAGGAATGGTTCAAAACATAGACAGTAAAAAGAGTCAGTTTTCTTGTACTTAAGTCGGCGTTGGGCCTTTTGTATAAAAACATAGACAGTAAGAAGGGTCAGTTTTCTTGTACTTAAGTCGGCATTGTGCCTTTTATATTTAATTCCGATGCAATTTCTGTGTTTCATCGTCAATAAGAAGGTCAGAGGGATACAGTAAACCTGAAGTGAAGCATCGGAACCTATAACTAGTGTCACAGGAATGGTACAAAACATAGACAATAAAAAGAGTCAGTTTTCTTGTACTTAAGTCGGCGTTGTGCCTTTTGTATTTCATTCCGAAGCAATTTCTGTGTTTCATCGTCAATAAGAAGGTCAGAGGGATGCAGTAAACCTGAAGTGAATCATCGGAATCTATAACTAGTGTCACAGGAATGGATCAAATCGGTTAGACCGTTAGTGAGAGAGCACATCGATTTCCTGCTGCTAATAAGGCGAGTACACCGTTCGCTTGTTACACATTTTTGCGAGCTTCAAACAGGTACAACTTATTTTCAGTTATCTGGGTAGTTACTATTTTATTTTTGTAATTTCTTGCGTGTTTGAGTGCCTACTAGACACAACCTTTTATTTTAATAACAGTGTAGTGTACAGTATCGCCGTTGCTATTGACCCTCGTATCGTACAGGCTTTTGTTTGTTTGGTTAGAACAGCTCAGTGTCGGTTAGACCGTCAGTGAGAGAGCACTTCGATTTCCTGCTGCTAATAAGGCGAGTTCACCGTTCGCTTGTTACACATTTTTGCGAGCTTCAAACAGGTGCAACTTATTTTCAGTTATCTGGGTAGTTACTATTTTATTTTTGTAATTTCTTGCGTGTTTGAGAGCCTACTAGACACAACCGTTCATTTTAATAACAGTGTAGTGTACAGTATCGCCATTGCTATCGACCCTCGTATCGTACAGGCTTTTGTTTGTTTGGTTAGAACAGCTCAGTTTCGGTTAGACCGTCAGTGAGAGAGCACTTCGATTTCCTGCTGCTAATAAGGCGAGTACACCGTTCGCTTGTTACACATATTTGCGAGCTTCAAACAGGTACAACTTATTTTCAGTTATCTTGGTAGTTACTATTTTATTTTTGTAATTTCTTGCGTGTTTGAATGCCTACTAGACACAACCGTTCATTTTAATAACAGTGTAGTGTACAGTATCGCCGTTGCTATCGACCCTCGTATCGTACAGGCTTTTGTTTGTTTGGTTAGAACAGCTCAGTGTCGGTTAGACCGTCAGTGAGAGAGCACTTCGATTTCCTGCTGCTAATAAGGCGAGTACACCGTTCGCTTGTTACACATTTTTGCGAGCTTCAAACAGGTACAACTTATTTTCAGTTATCTGGGTAGTTACTATTTTATTTTTGTAATTTCTTGCGTGTTTGAGTGCCTACTAGACACAACCTCTTATTTTAATAACAGTGTAGTGTACAGTATCGCCGTTGCTATTGACCCTCGTATCGTACAGGCTTTTGTTTGTTTGGTTAGAACAGCTCAGTGTCGGTTAGACCGTCAGTGAGAGAGCACATCGATTTCCTGCTGCTAATAAGGCGAGTACATCGTTCGCTAGTTACACATTTTTGCGAGCTTCAAACAGATACAACTTATTTTCAGTTATCTGGGTAGTTACTATTTTATTTTTGTAATTTCTTGCGTGTTTGAGTGCCTACTAGACACAACCTTTTATTTTAATAACAGTCTAGTGTACAGTATCGCCGTTGCTATTGACCCTCGTATCGTACAGGCTTTTGTTTGTTTGGTTAGAACAGCTCAGTGTCGGTTAGACCGTCAGTGAGAGAGCACTTAGATTTCCTGCTGCTAATAAGGCGAGTACACCGTTCGCTTGTTACACATTTTTGCGAGCTTCAAACAGGTACAACTTATTTTCAGTTATCTGGGTAGTTACTATTTTATTTTTGTAATTTCTTGCGTGTTTGAGTGCCTACTAGACACAACCGTTCATTTTAATAACAGTGTAGTGTACAGTATCGCCGTTGCTATCGACCCTCGTATCGTACAGGCTTTTGTTTGTTTGGTTAGAACAGCTCAGTTTCGGTTAGACCGTCAGTGAGAGAGCACTTCGATTTCCTGCTGCTAATAAGGCGAGTACACCGTTCGCTTGTTACACATTTTTGCGAGCTTCAAACAGGTACAACTTATTTTCAGTTATCTGGGTAGTTACTATTTTATTTTTGTAATTTCTTGCGTGTTTGAGTGCCTACTAGACACAACCGTTCATTTTAATAACAGTGTAGTGTACAGTATCGCCGTTGCTATCGACCCTCGTATCGTACAGGCTTTTGTTTGTTTGGTTAGAACAGCTCAGTTTCGGTTAGACCGTCAGTGAGAGAGCACTTCGATTTCCTGCTGCTAATAAGGCGAGTACACCGTTCGCTTGTTACACATTTTTGCGAGCTTCAAACAGGTACAACTTATTTTCAGTTATCTGGGTAGTTACTATTTTATTTTTGTAATTTCTTGCGTGTTTGAATGCCTACTAGACACAACCGTTTATTTTAATAACAGTGTAGTGTACAGTATCGCCGTTGCTATCGACCCTCGTAACGTACAGGCTTTTGTTTGTTTGGTTAGAACAGCTCAGTGTCGGTTAGACCGTCAGTGAGAGAGCACTTCGATTTCCTGCTGCTAATAAGGCGAGTACACCGTTCGCTTGTTACACATTTTTGCGAGCTTCAAACAGGTACAACTTATTTTCAGTTATCTGGGTAGTTACTATTTTATTTTTGTAATTTCTTGCGTGTTTGAGTGCCTACTAGACACAACCGTTCATTTTAATAACAGTGTAGTGTACAGTATCGCCGTTGCTATCGACCCTCGTATCGTACAGGCTTTTGTTTGTTTGGTTAGAACAGCTCAGTTTCGGTTAGACCGTCAGTGAGAGAGCACTTCGATTTCCTGCTGCTAATAAGGCGAGTACACCGTTCGCTTGTTACACATTTTTGCGAGCTTCAAACAGGTACAACTTATTTTCAGTTATCTGGGTAGTTACTATTTTATTTTTGTAATTTCTTGCGTGTTTGAGTGCCTACTAGACACAACCGTTCATTTTAATAACAGTGTAGTGTACAGTATCGCCGTTGCTATCGACCCTCGTATCGTACAGGCTTTTGTTTGTTTGGTTAGAACAGCTCAGTTTCGGTTAGACCGTCAGTGAGAGAGCACTTCGATTTCCTGCTGCTAATAAGGCGAGTACACCGTTCGCTTGTTACACATTTTTGCGAGCTTCAAACAGGTACAACTTATTTTCAGTTATCTGGGTAGTTACTATTTTATTTTTGTAATTTCTTGCGTGTTTGAATGCCTACTAGACACAACCGTTTATTTTAATAACAGTGTAGTGTACAGTATCGCCGTTGCTATCGACCCTCGTAACGTACAGGCTTTTGTTTGTTTGGTTAGAACAGCTCAGTGTCGGTTAGACCGTCAGTGAGAGAGCACTTCGATTTCCTCCTGCTAATAAGGCGAGTACACCGTTCGCTTGTTACACATTTTTGCGAGCTTCAAACAGGTACAACTTATTTTCAGTTATCTGGGTAGTTACTATTTTATTTTTGTAATTTCTTGCGTGTTTGAATGCCTACTAGACACAACCGTTCATTTTAATAACAGTGTAGTGTACAGTATCGCCGTTGCTATCGACCCTCGTATCGTACAGGCTTTTCTTTGTTTGGTTAGAACAGCTCAGTGTCGGTTAGACCGTCAGTGAGAGAGCACTTCGATTTCCTGCTGCTAATAAGCCGAGTACACCGTTCTCTTGTTACACATTTTTGCGAGCTTCAAACAGGTACAACTTATTTTCAGTTATCTTGGTAGTTACTATTTTATTTTTGTAATTTCTTGCGTGTTTGAATGCCTACTAGACACAACTTTTATTTTAATAACAGTGTAGTGTACAGTATCGCCGTTGCTATCGACCCTCGTATCGTACAGGCTTTTGTTTGTTTGGTTAGAACAGCTCAGTGTCGGTTAGACCGTCAGTGAGAGAGCACTTCGATTTCCTGCTGCTAATAAGGCGAGTACACCGTTCGCTTGTTTCACATTTTTGCGAGCTTCAAACAGGTACAACTTATTTTCAGTTATCTGGGTAGTTACTATTTTATTTTTGTAATTTCTTGCGTGTTTGAATGCCTACTAGACACAACCATTCATTTTAATAACAGTGTAGTGTACAGTATCGTCGTTGCTATCGATCCTCGTATCGTATAGGCTTTTGTTTGTTTGGTTAGAACAGCTCAGTGTCGGTTAGACCGTCAGTGAGAGAGCACTTCGATTTCCTGCTGCTAATAAGGCGAGTACACCGTTCGCTTGTTACACATTTTTGCGAGCTTCAAACAGGTACAACTTATTTTCAGTTATCTTGGTAGTTACTATTTTATTTTTGTAATTTCTTGCGTGTTTGAGTGCCTACTAGACACAACCTTTTATTTTAATAACAGTGTAGTGTACAGTATCGCCGTTGCTATCGACCCTCGTATCGTACAGGCTTTTGTTTGTTTGGTTAGAACAGCTCAGTGTCGGTTAGACCGTCAGTGAGAGAGCACTTCGATTTCCTGCTGCTAATAAGGCGAGTACACCGTTCGCTTGTTACACATTTTTGCGAGCTTCAAACAGGTACAACTTATTTTCAGTTATCTGGGTAGTTACTATTTTATTTTTGTAATTTCTTGCGTGTTTGAATGCCTACTAGACACAACCGTTCATTTTAATAACAGTGTAGTGTACAGTATCGCCGTTGCTATCGACCCTCGTATCGTACAGGCTTTTGTTTGTTTGGTTAGAACAGCTCAGTGTCGGTTAGACCGTCAGTGAGAGAGCACTTCGATTTCCTGCTGCTAATAAGGCGAGTACACCGTTCGCTTGTTACATTTTTGCGAGCTTCAAACAGGTACAACTTATTTTCAGTTATCTTGGTAGTTACTATTTTATTTTTGTAATTTCTTGCGTGTTTGAGTGCCTACTAGACACAACCTTTTATTTTAATAACAGTGTAGTGTACAGTAACGCCGTTGCTATCGACCCTCGTATCGTACAGGCTTTTGTTTGTTTGGTTAGAACAGCTCAGTGTCGGTTAGACCGTCAGTGAGAGAGCACTTCGATTTCCTGCTGCTAATAAGGCGAGTACACCGTTCGCTTGTTAAACATTTTTGCGAGCTTTAAACAGGTACAACTTATTTTCAGTTATCTGGGTAGTTACTATTTTATTTTTGTAATTTCTTGCGTGTTTGAGTGCCTACTAGACACAACCTTTTATTTTAATAACAGTGTAGTGTACAGTATCGCCGTTGCTATTGACCCTCGTATCGTACAGGCTTTTGTTTGTTTCGTTAGAACAGCTCAGCGTCGGTTAGACCGTCAATGAGAGAGCACATCGATTTCCTGCTGCTAATAAGGCGAGTACACCGTTCGCTTGTTACACATTTTTGCGAGCTTCAAACAGGTACAACTTATTTTCAGTTATCTGGGTAGTTACTATTTTATTTTTGTAATTTCTTGCGTGTTTGAGTGCCTACTAGACACAACCGTTCATTTTAATAACAGTGTAGTGTACAGTATCGCCGTTGCTATCGACCCTCGTATCGTACAGGCTTTTGTTTGTTTGGTTAGAACAGCTCAGTTTCGGTTAGACCGTCAGTGAGAGAGCACTTCGATTTCCTGCTGCTAATAAGGCGAGTACACCGTTCGCTTGTTACACATTTTTGCGAGCTTCAAACAGGTACAACTTATTTTCAGTTATCTGGGTAGTTACTATTTTATTTTTGTAATTTCTTGCGTGTTTGAATGCCTACTAGACACAACCGTTTATTTTAATAACAGTGCAGTGTACAGTATCGCCGTTGCTATCGACCCTCGTAACGTACAGGCTTTTGTTTGTTTGGTTAGAACAGCTCAGTGTCGGTTAGACCGTCAGTGAGAGAGCACTTCGATTTCCTGCTGCTAATAAGGCGAGTACACCGTTCGCTTGTTACACATTTTTGCGAGCTTCAAACAGGTACAACTTATTTTCAGTTATCTGGGTAGTTACTATTTAATTTTTGTAATTTCTTGCGTGTTTGAATGCCTACTAGACACAACCGTTCATTTTAATAACAGTGTAGTGTACAGTATCGCCGTTGCTATCGACCCTCGTATCGTATAGGCTTTTGTTTGTTTGGTTAGAACAGCTCAGTGTCGGTTAGACCGTCAGTGAGAGAGCACTTCGATTTCCTGCTGCTAATAAGGCGAGTACACCGTTCTCTTGTTACACATTTTTGCGAGCATCAAACAGGTACAACTTATTTTCAGTTATCTTGGTAGTTACTATTTTATTTTTGTAATTTCTTGCGTGTTTGAGTGCCTACTAGACACAACCTTTTATTTTAATAACAGTGTAGTGTACAGTATCGCCGTTGCTATCGACCCTCGTATCGTACAGGCTTTTGTTTGTTTGGTTAGAACAGCTCAGTGTCGGTTAGACCGTCAGTGAGAGAGCACTTCGATTTCCTGCTGCTAATAAGGCGAGTACACCGTTCGCTTGTTACACATTTTTGCGAGCTTCAAACAGGTACAACTTATTTTCAGTTATCTGGGTAGTTACTATTTTATTATTGTAATTTCTTGCGTGTTTGAATGCCTACTAGACACAACCGTTCATTTTAATAACAGTGTAGTGTACAGTATCGCCGTTGCTATCGACCCTCGTATCGTACAGGCTTTTGTTTGTTTGGTTAGAACAGCTCAGTGTCGGTTATACCGTCAGTGAGAGAGCACTTCGATTTCCTGCTGCTAATAAGGCGAGTACACCGTTCGCTTGTTACACATTTTTGCGAGCTTCAAACAGGTACAACTTATTTTCAGTTATCTTGGTAGTTACTATTTTATTTTTGTAATTTCTTGCGTGTTTGAGTGCCTACTAGACACAACCTTTTATTTTAATAACAGTGTAGCGTACAGTATCGCCGTTGCTATCGACCCTCGTATCGTACAGGCTTTTGTTTGTTTGGTTAGAACAGCTCAGTGTCGGTTAGACCGTCAGTGAGAGAGCACTTCGATTTCCTGCTGCTAATAAGGCGAGTACACCGTTCGCTTGTTACACATTTTTGCGAGCTTCAAACAGGTACAACTTATTTTCAGTTATCTGGGTAGTTACTATTTTATTTTTGTAATTTCTTGCGTGTTTGAGTGCCTACTAGACACAACCTTTTATTTTAATAACAGTGTAGTGTACAGTATCGCCGTTGCTATCGACCCTCGTATCGTACAGGCTTTTGTTTGTTTGGTTAGAACAGCTCAGTGTCGGTTAGACCGTCAGTGAGAGGGCACTTCGATTTCCTGCTGCTAATAAGGCGAGTACACCGTTCGCTTGTTACACATTTTTGCGAGCTTCAAACAGGTACAACTTATTTTCAGTTATCTGGGTAGTTACTATTTTATTTTTGTAGTTTCTTGCGTGTTTGAGTGCCTACTAGTCACAACCGTTCATTTTAATAACAGTGTAGTGTACAGTATCGCCGTTGCTATCGACCCTCGTATCGTACAGGCTTTTGTTTGTTTGGTTAGAACAGCTCAGTGTCGGTTAGACCGTCAGTGAGAGAGCACTTCGATTTCCTGCTGCTAATAAGGCGAGTACACCGTTCGCTTGTTACACATTTTTGCGAGCTTCAAACAGGTACAACTTATTTTCAGTTATCTGGGTAGTTACTATTTTATTTTTGTAATTTCTTGCGTGTTTGAGTGCCTACTAGACACAACCTATTATTTTAATAACAGTGTAGTGTACAGTATCGCCGTTGCTATCGACCCTCGTATCGTACAGGCTTTTGTTTGTTTGGTTAGAACAGCTCAGTGTCGGTTAGACCGTCAGTGAGAGAGCACTTCGATTTCCTGCTGCTAATAAGGCGAGTACACCGTTCGCTTGTTACACATTTTTGCGAGCTTCAAACAGGTACAACTTATTTTCAGTTATCTGGGTAGTTACTATTTTATTTTTGTAATTTCTTGCGTGTTTGAGTGCCTACTATGCACAACCTTTTATTTTAATAACAGTGTAGTGTACAGTATCGCCGTTGCTATCGACCCTCGTATCGTACAGGCTTTTGTTTGTTTGGTTAGAAAAGCTCAGTGTCGGTCAGACCGTCAGTCAGAGAGCACTTCCATTTCCTGCTGCTAATAAGGCGAGTACACCGTTCGCTTGTTACACATTTTTGCGAGCTTCAAACAGGTACAACTTATTTTCAGTTATCTGGGTAGTTACTATTTTATTTTTGTAATTCCTTGCGTGTTTGAGTGCCTACTGGACACAACCGATCATTTTAATAAGTGTAGTGTACAGTATCGCCGTTGCTATCGACCCTCGTATCGTACAGGCTTTTGTTTGTTTGGTTAGATCAGCTCAGTGTCGGTTAGACCGTCAGTGAGAGAGCACTTCGATTTCCTGCTGCTAATAAGGCGAGTACACCGTTCGCTTGTTACACATTTTTGCGAGCTTCAAACAGGTACAACCTATTTTCAGTTATCTGGGTAGTTACTATTTTATTTTTGTAATTTCTTGCGTGTTTGAGTGCCTACTAGACACAACCTTTTATTTTAATAACAGTGTAGTGTACAGTATCGCCGTTGCTATCGACCCTCGTATCGTACAGGCTTTTGTTTGTTTAGTTAGAACAGCTCAGTGTCGGTTAGACCGTCAGTGAGAGAGCACTTCGATTTCCTGCTGCTAATAAGGCGAGTACACCGTTCGCTTGTTACACATTTTTGCGAGCTTCAAACAGGTACAACCTATTTTCAGTTATCTGGGTAGTTACTATTTTATTTTTGTAATTTCTTGCGTGTTTGAGTGCCTACTAGACACAACCTTTTATTTTAATAACAGTGTAGTGTACAGTATCGCCGTTGCTATCGACCCTCGTATCGTACAGGCTTTTGTTTGTTTGGTTAGAGCAGCTCAGTGTCGGTTACACCGTCAGTGAGAGAGCACTTCGATTTCCTGCTGCTAATAAGGCGAGTACACCGTTCGCTTGTTACACATTTTTGCGAGCTTCAAACAGGTACAACTTATTTTCAGTTATCTGGGTAGTTACTATTTTATTTTTGTAATTTCTTGCGTGTTTGAGTGCCTACTAGACACAACCTTTTATTTAAATAACAGTGTAGTGTACAGTATCGCCGTTGCTATCGACCCTCGTATCGTACAGGCTTTTGTTTGTTTGGTTAGAACAGCTCAGTGTTGGTTAGACCGTCAGTGAGAGAGCACTTCGATTTCCTGCTGCTAATAAGGCGAGTACACCGTTCGCTTGTTACACATTTTTGCGAGCTTCAAACAGGTACAACTTTTTTTCAGTTATCTGGGTAGTTACTACTTTATTTTTGTAATTTCTTGCGTGTTTGAATGCCTACTAGACACAACCTTTTATTTTAATAACAGTGTAGTGTACAGTATCGCCGTTGCTATCGACCCTCGTATCGTACAGGCTTTTGTTTGTTTGGTTAGAACAGCTCAGTGTCGGTTAGACCGTCAGTGAGAGAGCACTTCGATTTCCTGCTGCTAATAAGGCGAGTACACCGTTCGCTTGTTACACATTTTTGCGAGCTTCAAACAGGTACAACTTATTTTCAGTTATCTGGGTAGTTACTATTTTATTTTTGTAATTTCTTGCGTGTTTGAGTGCCTACTAGACACAACCTTTTATTTTAATAATAGTGTAGTGTACAGTATCGCCGTTGCTATCGACCCTCGTATCGTACAGGCTTTTGTTTGTTTGGTTAGAAAAGCTCAGTGTCGGTTAGACCGTCAGTGAGAGAGCACTTCGATTTCCTGCTGCTAATAAGGCGAGTACACCGTTCGCTTGTTACACATTTTTGCGAGCTTCAAACAGGTACAACTTATTTTCAGTTATCTGGGTAGTTACTATTTTATTTTTGTAATTCCTTGCGTGTTTGAGTGCCTACTGGACACAACCGATCATTTTAATAAGTGTAGTGTACAGTATCGCCGTTGCTATCGACCCTCGTATCGTACAGGCTTTTGTTTGTTTGGTTAGATCAGCTCAGTGTCGGTTAGACCGTCAGTGAGAGAGCACTTCGATTTCCTGCTGCTAATAAGGCGAGTACACCGTTCGCTTGTTACACATTTTTGCGAGCTTCAAACAGGTACAACCTATTTTCAGTTATCTGGGTAGTTACTATTTTATTTTTGTAATTTCTTGCGTGTTTGAGTGCCTACTAGACACAACCTTTTATTTTAATAACAGTGTAGTGTACAGTATCGCCGTTGCTATCGACCCTCGTATCGTACAGGCTTTTGTTTGTTTGGTTAGAACAGCTCAGTGTCGGTTAGACCGTCAGTGAGAGAGCACTTCGATTTCCTGCTGCTAATAAGGCGAGTACACCGTTCGCTTGTTACACATTTTTGCGAGCTTCAAGCAGGTACAACCTATTTTCAGTTATCTGGGTAGTTACTATTTTATTTTTGTAATTTCTTGCGTGTTTGAGTGCCTACTAGACACAACCTTTTATTTTAATAACAGTGTAGTGTACAGTATCGCCGTTGCTATCGACCCTCGTATCGTACAGGCTTTTGTTTGTTTGGTTAGAGCAGCTCAGTGTCGGTTACACCGTCAGTGAGAGAGCACTTCGATTTCCTGCTGCTAATAAGGCGAGTACACCGTTCGCTTGTTACACATTTTTGCGAGCTTCAAACAGGTACAACTTATTTTCAGTTATCTGGGTAGTTACTATTTTATTTTTGTAATTTCTTGCGTGTTTGAGTGCCTACTAGACACAACCTTTTATTTAAATAACAGTGTAGTGTACAGTATCGCCGTTGCTATCGACCCTCGTATCGTACAGGCTTTTGTTTGTTTGGTTAGAACAGCTCAGTGTTGGTTAGACCGTCAGTGAGAGAGCACTTCGATTTCCTGCTGCTAATAAGGCGAGTACACCGTTCGCTTGTTACACATTTTTGCGAGCTTCAAACAGGTACAACTTTTTTTCAGTTATCTGGGTAGTTACTATTTTATTTTTGTAATTTCTTGCGTGTTTGAATGCCTACTAGACACAACCTTTTATTTTAATAACAGTGTAGTGTACAGTATCGCCGTTGCTATCGACCCTCGTATCGTACAGGCTTTTGTTTGTTTGGTTAGAACAGCTCAGTGTCGGTTAGACCGTCAGTGAGAGAGCACTTCGATTTCCTGCTGCTAATAAGGCGAGTACACCGTTCGCTTGTTACACATTTTTGCGAGCTTCAAACAGGTACAACTTATTTTCAGTTATCTGGGTAGTTACTATTTTATTTTTGTAATTTCTTGCGTGTTTGAGTGCCTACTAGACACAACCTTTTATTTTAATAATAGTGTAGTGTACAGTATCGCCGTTGCTATCGACCCTCGTATCGTACAGGCTTTTGTTTGTTTGGTTAGAAAAGCTCAGTGTCGGTTAGACCGTCAGTGAGAGAGCACTTCGATTTCCTGCTGCTAATAAGGCGAGTACACCGTTCGCTTGTTACACATTTTTGCGAGCTTCAAACAGGTACAACTTATTTTCAGTTATCTGGGTAGTTACTATTTTATTTTTGTAATTTCTTGCGTGTTTGAATGCCTACTAGACACAACCGTTCATTTTAATAACAGTGTAGTGTACAGTATCGCCGTTGCTATCGACCCTCGTATCGTACAGGCTTTTGTTTGTTTGGTTAGAACAGCTCAGTGTCGGTTACACCGTCAGTGAGAGAGCACTTCGATTTCCTGCTGCTAATAAGGCGAGTACACCGTTCGCTTGTTACACATTTTTGCGAGCTTCAAACAGGTACAACTTATTTTCAGTTATCTGGGTAGTTACTATTTTATTTTTGTAATTTCTTGCGTGTTTGAGTGCCTACTAGACACAACCTATTATTTTAATAACAGTGTAGTGTACAGTATCGCCGTTGCTATCGACCCTCGTATCGTACAGGCTTTTGTTTGTTTGGTTAGAGCAGCTCAGTGTTGGTTAGACCGTCAGTGAGAGAGCACTTCGATATCCTGCTGCTAATAAGGCGAGTACACCGTTCGCTTGTTACACATTTTTGCGAGCTTCAAACAGGTACAACTTTTTTTCAGTTATCTGGGTAGTTACTATTTTATTTTTGTAATTTCTTGCGTGTTTGAATGCCTACTAGACACAACCTTTTATTTTAATAACAGTGTAGTGTACAGTATCGCCGTTGCTATCGACCCTCGTATCGTACAGGCTTTTGTTTGTTTGGTTAGAACAGCTCAGTGTCGGTTAGACCGTCAGTGAGAGAGCACTTCGATTTCCTGCTGCTAATAAGGCGAGTACACCGTTCGCTTGTTACACATTTTTGCGAGCTTCAAACAGGTACAACTTATTTTCAGTTATCTGGGTAGTTACTATTTTATTTTTGTAATTTCTTGCGTGTTTGAGTGCCTACTATGCACAACCTTTTATTTTAATAACAGTGTAGTGTACAGTATCGCCGTTGCTATCGACCCTCGTATCGTACAGGCTTTTGTTTGTTTGGTTAGAAAAGCTCAGTGTCGGTCAGACCGTCAGTCAGAGAGCACTTCCATTTCCTGCTGCTAATAAGGCGAGTACACCGTTCGCTTGTTACACATTTTTGCGAGCTTCAAACAGGTACAACTTATTTTCAGTTATCTGGGTAGTTACTATTTTATTTTTGTAATTCCTTGCGTGTTTGAGTGCCTACTGGACACAACCGATCATTTTAATAAGTGTAGTGTACAGTATCGCCGTTGCTATCGACCCTCGTATCGTACAGGCTTTTGTTTGTTTGGTTAGATCAGCTCAGTGTCGGTTAGACCGTCAGTGAGAGAGCACTTCGATTTCCTGCTGCTAATAAGGCGAGTACACCGTTCGCTTGTTACACATTTTTGCGAGCTTCAAACAGGTACAACTTATTTTCAGTTATCTGGGTAGTTACTATTTTATTTTTGTAATTTCTTGCGTGTTTGAGTGCCTACTAGACACAACCGTTCATTTTAATAACAGTGTAGTGTACAGTATCGCCGTTGCTATCGACCCTCGTATCGTACAGGCTTTTGTTTGTTTGGTTAGAACAGCTCAGTGTCGGTTAGACCGTCAGTGAGAGAGCACTTCGATTTCCTGCTGCTAATAAGGCGAGTACATCGTTCGCTTGTTACACATTTTTGCGAACTTCAAACAGGTACAACTTATTTTCAGTTATCTGGGTAGTTACTATTTTATTTTTGTTATTTCTTGCGTGTTTGAGTGCCTACTAGACACAACCTTTTATTTTAATAACAGTGTAGTGTACAGTATCGCCGTTGCTATCGACCCTCGTATCGTACAGGCTTTTGTTTGTTTGGTTAGAACAGCTCAGTGTCGGTTAGACCGTCAGTGAGAGAGCACTTCGAATTCCTGCTGCTAATAAGGCGAGTACACCGTTCGCTTGTTACACATTTTTGCGAGCTTCAAACAGGTACAACTTATTTTCAGTTATCGGGGTAGTTACTATTTTATTTTTGTAATTCCTTGCGTGTTTGAGTGCCTACTGGACACAACCGATCATTTTAATAAGTGTAGTGTACAGTATCGCCGTTGCTATCGACCCTCGTATCGTACAGGCTTTTGTTTGTTTGGTTAGATCAGCTCAGTGTCGGTTAGACCGTCAGTGAGAGAGCACTTCGATTTCCTGCTGCTAATAAGGCGAGTACACCGTTCGCTTGTTACACATTTTTGCGAGCTTCAAACAGGTACAACTTATTTTCAGTTATCTGGGTAGTTACTATTTTATTTTTGTAATTTCTTGCGTGTTTGAGTGCCTACTAGACACAACCGTTCATTTTAATAACAGTGTAGTGTACAGTATCGCCGTTGCTATCGACCCTCGTATCGTACAGGCTTTTGTTTGTTTGGTTAGAACAGCTCAGTGTCGGTTAGACCGTCAGTGAGAGAGCACTTCGATTTCCTGCTGCTAATAAGGCGAGTACATCGTTCGCTTGTTACACATTTTTGCGAACTTCAAACAGGTACAACTTATTTTCAGTTATCTGGGTAGTTACTATTTTATTTTTGTAATTTCTTGCGTGTTTGAGTGCCTACTAGACACAACCTTTTATTTTAATAACAGTGTAGTGTACAGTATCGCCGTTGCTATCGACCCTCGTATCGTACAGGCTTTTGTTTGTTTGGTTAGAACAGCTCAGTGTCGGTTAGACCGTCAGTGAGAGAGCACTTCGATTTCCTGCTGCTAATAAGGCGAGTACATCGTTCGCTTGTTACACATTTTTGCGAACTTCAAACAGGTACAACTTATTTTCAGTTATCTGGGTAGTTACTATTTTATTGTTGTTATTTCTTGCGTGTTTGAGTGCCTACTAGACACAACCTTTTATTTTAATAACAGTGTAGTGTACAGTATCGCCGTTGCTATCGACCCTCGTATCGTACAGGCTTTTGTTTGTTTGGTTAGAACAGCTCAGTGTCGGTTAGACCGTCAGTGAGAGAGCACTTCGAATTCCTGCTGCTAATAAGGCGAGTACACCGTTCGCTTGTTACACATTTTTGCGAGCTTCAAACAGGTACAACTTTTTTTCAGTTACGTGGGTAGTTACTATTTTATTTTTGTAATTACTTGCGTGTTTGAGTGCCTACTAGACACAACCTTTTATTTTAATAACAGTGTAGTGTACAGTATCGCCGTTGCTATCGACCCTCATATCGTACAGGCTTTTGTTTGTTTGGTTAGAACAGCTCAGTGTCGGTTAGACCGTCAGTGAGAGAGCACTTCGATTTCCTGCTGCTAATAAGGCGAGTACACCGTTCGCTTGTTACACATTTTTGCGAGCTTCAAACAGGTACAACTTATTTTCAGTTATCTGGGTAGTTACTATTTTATTTTTGTAATTTCTTGCGTGTTTGAGTGCCTACTAGACACAACCGTTCATTTTAATAAGAGTGTAGTGTACAGTATCGCCGTTGCTATCGACCCTCGTATCGTACAGGCTTTTGTTTGTTTTTTTAGAACAGCTCAGTGTCGGTTAGACCGTCAGTGAGAGTGCACTTCGATTTCCTGCTGCTAATAAGGCGAGTACACCGTTCGCTTGTTACACATTTTTGCGAGCTTCAAACAGGTACAACTTATTTTCAGTTATCTGGGTAGTTACTATTTTATTTTTCTAATTTCTTGCGTGTTTGAGTGCCTACTAGACACAACCGTTCATTTTAATAACAGTGTAGTGTACAGTATCGCCGTTGCTATCGACCCTCGTATCGTACAGGCTTTTGTTTGTTTGGTTAGAACAGCTCAGTGTCGGTTAGACCGTCAGTGAGAGAGCACTTCGATTTCCTGCTGCTAATAAGGCGAGTACACCGTTCGCTTGTAGGGTAAACATAGTCATGTTTAGGGACTGTGGTTGTTGTGAGCGGACGCAAGGAGAATTGGCCACTCTTCGGGGGCAGGTGGAGGCTTTGTCTGTTAGGCTCATCGAGCTCGAGGCGCAGGCGTCGGCTCGTAGTGGCGTTGGTGCAACTGTGGTGTGACCTATGCCTACTTCGGTGGCCTTGGAATCGCATGGAACCCCTGATATCGCTGCGTCTTCCGGCAGTGAGCATCTTACCGGTCAGCCGTCACTCCAGGGTGAATGGCGGTCAGTGGTGGGCTCGCGCGGGCCTGGCCGAAAGGCGAAGGTGGGATCTGGCCGCGTGGCAGCTGCCTTACCCCTTTCCAACAGGTACGGGGTGCTTCGGAGTGGTGATGACATCGTTTCCGAGCCACCACAGGATGCCTCGCCTGTTGGGCCAGTGGCCCATTCTCCGGCAAGGTCCCGACAGTCACAGAGGGCGGGCCTATTAGTTATAGGGAGCTCCAACGTTAGGCGGGTTATGGAGCCCCTTAGGAAAATAGCGGGTAGGTCGGGGAAGAACGCCAGTGTGCACTCGGTGTGCTTGCCGGGGGGTCTCGTCCGTAATGTGGAGGAGGCCCTTCCGGCAGCTATTGAACGCACTGGGTGTGACCGGCTGCAGATAGTAGCACATGTCGGAACGAATGACGCCTGCCGTTTGGGTTCTGAGGCCATCCTTGGTTCCTTCCGGCGGCTGACTGATTTGGTGAAGACAACCAGCATCGCACGCGGAGTGCAAGCTGAGCTTAATATCTGCAGCATAGTGCCCAGAGTCGATCGCGGTCCTCTGGTTTGGAGCCGTGTGGAGGGTCTAAACCAGAGGCTCAGACGACTCTGCGACTATAATGGTTGCAAATTCATCGACCTCCGTTATTGGGTGGAGAACTGTAGGGCCCCCCTAGACAGGTCAGGCGTGCACTACACACCGGAAGCAGCTACTAGGGTAGCAGAGTACGTGTGGCGTGCACACGGGGGTTTTTTAGGTTAGAGGGACCCCCCCCTTGGGCGAAACGATAAAATACCTGACGGCTTACCAGAGAGGACATTATCATCGATGATAAAGAACGTCCGTCCTCAGAGACCAAAAACAGGAAAAGTCAACGTAATATTGGTAAACTGCAGGAGTATCCAGGGCAAGGTTTCTGAATTAGCATCTCTTATTGAAGGAAATAGTGCGCATATAGTATTAGGAACGGAAAGTTGGTTAAAACCGGAAGTGAACAGTAACGAAATCCTAGACACAGAATGGAATATATACCGCAAGGATAGGATAAACGCCAATGGTGGAGGAGTATTTATAGCAGTAAAGAATTCAATAATATCCAGTGAAGTTATTAGCGAATGCGAATGTGAAATAATCTGGGTTAAGTATCAAAGGTGGGTCAGATATGATAGTCGGATGCTTCTATAGACCACCTGCATCAGCAACCGTAGTAGTTGAGCGCCTCAGAGAGAACCTGCAGAACGTCGTGAAGAAGTTTCGTGATCATACTATTGTAATAGGGGGAGACTTCAATCTACCAGGTATAGAATGGGATAGTCACACAATCAGAACTGGAGCCAGGGACAGAGACTCTTGTGACATTATTCTGACTGCCTTGTCCGAGAATTACTTCGAGCAGATAGTTAGAGAACCAACTCGTGAAGCTAACGTTTTAGACCTCATAGCAACAAATAGACCGGAACTTTTCGACTCCGTGAATGTAGAAGAGGGTATCAGTGATCATAAGTCAGTGGTTGCATCAATGACTACAAGTGTAATAAGAAATGCCAAGAAAGGAAGGAAAATATATTTGCTTAACAAGAGTGATAGGGCACAAATCGCAGAATATCTGAGTGACCACCATCAAACGTTCATTTCTGAGGAAGAGGATGTGGAACAAAAATGGAAAAAATTCAGAAACATCGTCCAGTACGCCTTAGATAAGTTCGTACCGACTAAGGTCCAAAGCGAGGGGAAAGATCCACCGTGGTATAACAATCATGTACGAAAGGTACTACGGAAACAAAGAAAGCTTCATCATAGGTTTAAGAGTAGTCAAATCATAGCTGATAAGGAAAAGCTGAACGAAGCGAAAAAGAGCGTAAAGAGAGCAATGAGAGAAGCATTCAACGAATTCGAACATAAAACATTGGCAAACAATCTAAACAAGAACCCTAAAAAGTTTTGGTCATATGTAAAATCGGTAAGCGGATCTAAATCCCCTATTCAGTCACTCGTTGACCACGATGGCACCGAAACAGAGGACGACCGAAGAAAGGCAGAAATACTGAATTCAGTGTTCCGAAACTGTTTCACTGCGGAAAATCGTAACACGGTCCCTGACTTCAGCCGTCGCACGGACGCCAAAATGGAAAATATTGAAATAAACGATATCGGAATTGAAAATCAACTGCTATCACTTAGTAGCGGAAAAGCATCCGGACCAGACGAGATACCCTTAAGATTCTACAGTGATTATGCTAAAGAACTTGCCCCCCTTTCTATCAGCAATTTATCGTAGATCGCTGGAAGAACGTAAAGTACCTAGCGACTGGAAGAAAGCGCAGGTCGTTCCCATTTTCAAGAAGGGTCATAAATCAGATGCGAATAATTACAGGCCTATTTCGCTTACGTCAATCTGTTGTAGAATAATGGAACATGTTTTGTGTTCTCGTATTATGACGTTCTTAGATAATACAAATCTCCTTCATCATAACCAACATGGATTCCGCAAACAGAGATCATGTGAAACTCAGCTCGCCCTATTTGTCCAAGAAATTCACAGTGCCGTAGACACTGGCGAGCAGATTGATGCCGTATTCCTGGACTTCAGGAAGGCATTTGATACGGTTCCGCACTTACGTTTAGTGAAAAAAAATACGAGCTTACGGAATATCGGACCAGGTTTGTGATTGGATTCAGGATTTCCTAGAAGAAAGAACACAACATGTCATTCTTAACGGTTCAAAATCTGCAGATGTAGAGGTAATTTCGGGAGTACCGCAGGGAAGCGTGATAGGTCCTTTATTGTTTACAATATACATAAATGACTTAGTTGACAACATCGGTAGCTCCGTGAGGCTATTTGCAGATGACACGGTTGTCTACAAGAAAGTAGCAACATCAGAAGACTCGTACGTACTCCAGGAGGACCTGCAGAGGATTAATGCATGGTGCGACAGCTGGCAGCTTTCCCTAAACGTAGATAAATGTAATATAATGCGCATACATAGGGGCAGAAATCCATTCCAGTACGATTATGCCATAGGTGGTAAATAATTGGAAGCGGTAACGACCGTAAAATACTTAGGAGTTACTATCCGGAGCGATCTGAAGTGGAATGATCACATAAAACAAATAGTGGGAAAAGCAGGCGCCAGGTTGAGATTCATAGGAAGAATTCTAAGAAAATGTGACTCATCGACGAAAGAAGTAGCTTACAAAACGCTTGTTCGTCCGATTCTTGAGTATTGCTCATCAGTATGGGACCCTTACCAGGTTGGATTAATAGAAGAGATAGACATGATCCAGCGAAAAGCAGCGCGATTCGTCATGGGGACATTTAGTCAGCGCGAGAGCGTTACGGAGATGCTGAACAAGCTCCAGTGGCGGACACTTCAAGAAAGGCGTTACGCAATATGGAGAGGTTTATTATCGAAATTACGAGAGCACATTCCGGGAAGAGATGGGCAACATATTACTACCGCCCACATATATCTCGCGTAATGATCACAACGAAAAGATCCGAGAAATTAGAGCAAATACGGAGACTTACAAGCAGTCGTTCTTTCCACGCACAATTCGTGAATGGAACAGGGAAGGGGGGATCAGATTGTGGTACAATAAGTACCCTCCGCCACACACCGTAAGGTGGCTCGCGGAGTATAGATGTAGATGTAGATGTAGACAGTAAGAAGACTCAGTTTTCTTGTAGTTAAGTAGGCATTGTGCCTTTTGTATATAATTCCGATGCAATTTTAGTGTTTCAACGTCCATAAGAAGGTCAGAGGGATACAGTGAACCTGAAGTGAAGCATCGGAATCCATAACTAGTGTCACAGGAATGGTTCAAAACATAGACAGAAGAGTCGGTTTTCTCGTACTTAAGTCGGCATTGTGCCTTTTGTATTTAATTCCGATGCAATTTCTGTGTTTCATCGTCAATAAGGTCATAGGGATGCAGTAAACCTGAAGTGAAGCATCGGAATCTATAACTAGTGTCACAGGAATGGTTCAAAACATAGACAGTAAGAAAAGTCAGTTCTCTTGTACTAAAGTCTGCATTGTGCCTTTTGTCTTTAATTCCGATGCAATATCTGTGTTTCATCGTCAATAAGGTCAGAGGAATACAGTAAACCTGAAGTGAAGCATGGGAATCTATAACTAGTGTCACATGAATGGTTCAAAACATAGACAGTAAGAAGAGTCAGTTTTCTCGTACTTAAGTCGGCATTGTGCCTTTCGTATTTAATTCCGATGCAATTTCTGTGTTTCATCGTCAATAAGGTCAGAGGGATACAGTAAACCTGAAGTGAAGCATCGGAATCTATAACTAGTGTCACAGGAATGGATGAAAGCATTGACAGTAAGAAGAGTCAGTTTTCTTGTACTTAAGTCGGCATTGTGTTTTTTGTATTTAATTCCGAAGAAATTTCTGTGTTTCATCGTCAATAAGAATGTCATAAGGATACAGTAAAACTGAAGTGAAGCATTGGAATCTATAACTAGTGTCAGAGGATTGGTTCAAATCATAGACAGTAAGAACATTCAGTTGTCTTGTACATAAGTCGGCATTGTGCCTTTTGTATATTGTTCCGATGCAATTTCAGTGTTTCAACGTCCATAAGAAGGTCAGAGGGATACAGTGAACCTTAAGTGAAGCATCGGAATCCATAACTTGTGTCACATGAATGGTTTAAAACGTAGACAGTAAGAAGGGTCAGTTTTGTTGTTGTTAAGTCGGCATTGTTCCTTCTCTATTTAATTCCGAAGCAATTTCTGTGTGTCATCGTCAATAAGAAGGTCAGAGGGTTACAGTAAACCTGGAGTAAAGCATCGGAATGTATAACTAGTGTCACATGAATGGTTTAAAACGTAGACAGTAAGAAGAGTCAGTTGTCTTGTTCGTAAGTCGGCATTGTTCCTTTTCTATTTAATTCAGATTCAATTTCTATGTTTCATCGTCAATAAGAAGGTCAGAGGGATTCAGTAAACCTGAAGTGAAGCATAGGAATCTATAACTAGTGTCACATGAATGGTTCAAAACATAGACAGTAAGAAGAGTCAGTTATGTTGTACTTAAGTCGGCATTGTGCCCTTTGTATTTAATTACAATGCAATTTCTGTGTTTCATTGTCAATAAGACGGTCAGAGGGATACAGTACACCTGGAGTAAAGCATCGGAATCTATAACTACTGTCACGTGAATGGTTTAAAACGTAGACAGTAGGAAGAGTCAGTTCTGTTGTACTTAAGTCGGCATTGTGCCTTTTGTATATAATTCCGATGCAATTTCAGTGTTTCAACGTCCATAAGAAGGTCAGAGGGATACAGTGAACCTGAAGTGAAGCATCGGAATCCATAACTAGTGTCACAGGAATGGTTCAAAACATAGACAGTAAGAAGAGTCAGTTTTATTGTATTTATGTCGGCATTGTGCCTTTTGTATATAATTCCGATGCAATTTCAGTGTTTCAACGTCAATAAGAAGTTCAGTGGGATACAGTGAACCTGAAGTGAAGCATCGGAATCCATAACTAGTGTCACAGGAATGGTTCAAAACATAGACAGTAAGAAGAGTCAGTTTTCTTGTACTTATGTCGGCATTCGGCCTTTTGTTTTTTATTCCGATGCAATTTCTGTGTTTCATCGTCAATAAGGTCAGAGGGATATAGTAAACCTGAAGTGAAGCATCGGAATCTATAACTAGTGTAACATGAATGGTTAAAATCATAGACAGTAAGAAGAGTCAGTTTTCTTGTACTTATGTCGGCATTCGGCCTTTTGTTTTTTATTCCGATGCAATTTCTGTGTTTCATCGTCAATATGGTCAGAGGGATACAGTAAACCTGAAGTGAAGCATCGGAATCTATAACTAGTTTCACAGGAATGGTTCAAAACATAGACAGTAAGAAGAGTCAGTTTTCTTGTACTTAAGTCGGCATTGTGCCTTTTGTATTTAATTCCGTTGCAATTTCTGTGTTTCATCGTCAATAAGAAGGTCAGAGGGATACTGTAAACCTGAAGTGAAGCATCGGAATATATAACTAGTGTCACAGGAATGGTTCAAAACATAGACAGTAAGAAGAGGCAGTTTTCTTGTACTTAAGTCGGCATTGTGCCTTTTGTACATAATTCCGATGCAATTTCAGTGTTTCAACGTCCATAAGAATGTCAGAGGGATACAGTGAACTTGAAGTGAAGCATCGGAATCCATAACTAGTGTCACAGGAATGGTTCAAAACATAGACAGTAAGAAGAGTCAGTTTTCTTGTACTTACGTCGGCATTGTGCCTTTTGTATTTAATTCCGATGCGATTTCTCTGTTTCATCGACAATAAGGAGGTCAGAGGGATACAGTAAACCAGAAGGGAAGCACCGGAATCTATAACTAGTGTCACAGGAATGGTTCAAATCGTAGACACTAAGAAGAGTTAGTTTTCTTGTACTTTAGTCGTCATTGTGCCATTTGTATTTAATTTCCGAAGCAATATCTGTGTTTCATCGTCAATAAGAAGGTCAGGGGGATACAGTAAACCTGAAGTAAAGCATCGGAATCTATAAATAGTGTCACATGAATGGTTCAAAACATAGACTGTAAGAAGTCAGTTTTCTTGTACTTAAGTCGGCATTGTGCCTATTGTATTTAATTCTGAAGCAATTTCTGTGTTTCATCGTCAATTAGAAGGTCAGAGGGATACAGTAAACCTGAAGTGAAGCATTGGAATCTATAACTAGTGTCACAGGAGTGGTGCAAAACATAAACAGTAAGAAGAGTCAGTTTTCTTGTATTTCAGTCAGCATTGTGACTTTTGTATTTTATTTCGTTGCAATTTCTGTGTTTCATCGTCAATAAGAAGGTCAGAGGGATACAGTAAACCTGAAGTGAAGCATCGGAATCTATAACTAGTGTCACAGGAATGGTTCAAAACATACACAGTAAGAAGAGTGAGTTTTCTTGTACTGAAGTCGGCATTGGCCATTTGTATTTACTTCCGATGCAATTTCTGTGTTTCATCGTCAATAAGAAGGTCAGAGGGATACAGTAAACCTGACGTGAAGCATTGGAATCTATAACTAGTGTCACATGAATGGTTCAAAACATAGACTGTAAGAAGAGTCAGTTTTCTTGTACTTAAGTCGGCATTGTGCCTTTTGTATTTAATTCCGATGCGATTTCTGTTTCATCGACAATAAGGAGGTCAGAGGGATACAGTAAACCTGAAGTGAAGCATCGGAATCTATAACTGGTGTCACATGAATGGTTCATTACATAGACAGTAAGAAGAGTCAGTTATCTTGTACTTAAGTCGGCATTGTGCACATTGTATTTAATTTCGATGCAATTACTGTGTTTCATCGTCAATAAGGTCAGAGGGTTACAGTAAACCTGAAGTGAAGCATCGGAAACTATAATTAGTGTCACATGAATGGTTCAAAACATAGACAGTAGGAAGAGTCAGTTTTCATGTACATAAGTCGGCATTGTGCCTTGTGTAATTAATTCCGATGCAATTTCTGCGTTTCATCGTCAATAAGAAGGTCAGAGGGATACAGTAATCCTGAGGTGAAGCATCGGAATCTATAACTAGTGTCACAGGAATGGTTCAAAACATAGACTGTAGGAAGAGTCAGTTTTCTTGTACTTAAGTCGGCATTGTCCTTTTGTAATTAATTCCGATGCAATTTCTGTGTTTCATTGTCAATAACAAGGTCAAAGGGATACAGTAATCCTGAAGTGAAGCATCGGAATCTATAACTAGTGTCACAGGAATGGTTCAAAACATAGACAGTAAGAAGAGTCAGTTTTCTTGTACATAAGTCGGCATTGTGCCTTTTGTATTTAATTCCGATGCAATTTCTGTGTTTCATCGTCAATAAGGTGTGATGGATACAGTAAACCTGAAGTGAAGCATCGGAAGGTATAACTAGTGTCACATGAATGGTTCAAAACATTGAAAGTAAGAAGAGTCAGTTTTCTTGTACTTAAGTCGGCATTGTTCCTTTTCTATTTAATTCCGATGCAATTTCTATGTTTCATCGTCAATAAGACGGTCAGAAGGATACAGTAAACCTGAAGTGAATCATCGGAATCTATAACTAGTGTCACAGGAATGGATCAAAACATAGACTGTAAGAAGAGTCAGTTTTCTTGTACTTAAGTCGGAATTGTGCCTTTTGTATATAATTCCGATGCAATATCTGTGTTTCATGGTCAATAAGAAGGGCAGAGGAATACAGTAAACCAGAAGGGAAGCACCGGAATCTATAACTAGTGTCACAGGAATGGTTCAAATCGTAGACACTAAGAAGAGTTAGTTTTCTTGTACTTTAGTCGTCATTGTGCCATTTGTATTTAATTTCCGAAGCAATATCTGTGTTTCATCGTCAATAAGAAGGTCAGGGGGATACAGTAAACCTGAAGTAAAGCATCGGAATCTATAAATAGTGTCACATGAATGGTTCAAAACATAGACTGTAAGAAGTCAGTTTTCTTGTACTTAAGTCGGCATTGTGCCTATTGTATTTAATTCTGAAGCAATTTCTGTGTTTCATCGTCAATTAGAAGGTCAGAGGGATACAGTAAACCTGAAGTGAAGCATTGGAATCTATAACTAGTGTCACAGGAGTGGTGCAAAACATAAACAGTAAGAAGAGTCAGTTTTCTTGTACTTAAGTCGGCATTGTGCCTTTTGTAATTGATTCCGATGCAATTTCTGCGTTTCATCATCAATAAGAAGGTCAGAGGGATACAGTAAACCTGAAGTGAAGCATCTGAATCTATAACTAGTGTCACAGGAATGGTTCAATACATAGACAGTAAGAAGAGTCAGTTTTATTGTACTTAAGTCGGCATTGTGCTTTTTGTATTTAATTCCGATGTGATTTCTGCGTTTCGTCGTCAATAAGAAGATCAGAGGGATACAGTAAACCTGAAGTGAAGCATCGGAATCTGTAACTAGTGTCACATGAATGGTTCAAAACATAGAGGGTAAGAAGAGTCAGTTTTCTTGTACTTAAGTCGGCATTGTGCCTCTCGTATTTAATTCCGATGAAATTTCTGTGTTTCATCGTCAATAAGAAGGTCAGAGGGATACAGTAAACCTGAAGTGAAGCATCGGAATCTATAACTAGTGTCACACGAATGGTTCAAACATTGACAGTAAGAAGATTCAGTTTTCTTCTACATAAGTCGTCATTGTGCCTTTTGTATTTAATTCCGATGCAATTTCTGTGTTTCATCGTCAATAAGAAGGTCTGATGGATACAGTAAACCTGAAGTGAAGCATCGGAAGCTAAAACTAGTGTCACATGAATGGTTCAAAACATAGAAAGTAAGAAGAGTCAGTTTTCTTGTACTTAAGTCGGCATTGTGCTTTTTGTATTTAATTCCAATGCGATTTCTGCGTTTCATCGTCAATAAGAAGGTCAGAGGGATACAGTAAACCTGAAGTGAAGCATCGGAATCTATAACTAGTGTAACAGGAATGGTTCAACCATAGACAGTAAGAAGAATCAGTTTTCTTGTACTTAAGTCGGCATTGTGCCTTTTGTATTTAATTCCGATGCAATTTCTGCGTTTCATCGTCAGTAAGAAGGTCAGAGGGATTCAGTAAACCGGAAGTGAAGCATCGGAAACTATAACTAGTGTCACATGAATGGTTCAAACATAGACAGTAAGAAGAGTCAGTTTTCTTGTACATAAGTCGACATTGTGCCTTTTGTATTTAATTCCGATGCAATTTCTGTGTTTCATCGTCAATAAGAAGGTCTGATGGATACAGTAAACCTGAAGTGAAGCATTGGAATCTATAACTAGTGTCACATGAATGGTTCAAAACATAGAAAGTAAGAAGAGGCAGTTTTCTTGTACTTAATTCGGCATTGTGCTTTTTGTATTTAATTCCAATGCGATTTCTGCGTTTCATCGTCAATAAGGTCAGAGGGATACAGTAAACCTGAAGTGAAGCATCGGAATCAATATCTAGTGTCACAGGAATGGTTCAAAACATAGACAGTAAGAAGAGTCAGTTCTCTTGTTCTTAAGTCGTCATTGTGCCTTTTGTATTTAATTCCGATGGAATTTCTGAGTTTCATCGTCAATAAGAAGGTCAAAGGGATACAGTAAACCTCAAGTGAAGCATCGGAATCTATATCTAGTGTCACAGCAATGGTTCAAAACATAGTCAGTAAGAAGAGTCAGTTCTCTTGAACTTAAGTCGGCATTGTGCCTTTTGTATTTAAATCCGATGCAATTTCTGTGTTTCATCGTCAATAAGAGGTCTGATGGATACAGTAAACCAGAAGTGAAGCATCGGAATCTATAACTAGTTTTTTTTTGACTCCGATGCATTCTCAGTGTTTCATCGTCAATAAGAAAGTCAGAGGGATACAGTAAACCTGAAGTGAAGCATCGGAATCTATAACTAGTGTCACAGGAATGGTTCAAAACATAGACAGTAAGAAGAGTCAGTTTTCTTGTACTTAAGTCAGCATTGTGCCTTTTGTATTTAGTTTCGTTGCAATTTCTTTGTTTCATCGTCAATAAGAAAGTCAGAGGGATACAGTAATCCTGAGGTGAAGCATCGGAATATATATCTAGTATCACAGGAATGGTTCAAATCATAGACAGTAAGAAGAGTCAGTTTTCTTGTACTTAAGTCGGCATTGTGCCTTTTGTATTTAATTCCGATGCAATTTCTGTGTTTCATCGTCAATAAGAAGGTCAAAGGGATACTGTAAACCTGAAATGAAGCATCGGAATCTATAACTAGTGTCACATGAATGTTTCAAAACATAGACAGTGAGAAGAGTCAGTTTTCTTGTACTTAAGTCGGCTTTGTGCCTTTTGTATTTAATTCCGATGCAATTTCTGCGTTTCATCGTCAATAAGAAGGTCAGAGGGATACAGTAAACCTGAAGTGAAGCATCGGAATCTATAACTAGTGTCACATGAATGGTTCAAACATAGACAGTAAGAAGAGTCAGTTTTCTTGTACATAAGTCGGCATTGTGCCTTTTGTATTTAATTCCGATGCAATTTATGTGTTTCATCGTCAATAAGAAGGTCTGATGGATACAGTAAACCAGAAGTGAAGCATCGGAATCTATAGCTAGTGTCACAGGAATGGTTCAAAACATAGACAGTAAGAAGAGTCAGTTTTCTTGTACTTAAGTCGGCATTGTGCCTATTGTATTTAATTCCGATGCAATTTCTGTGTTTCATCGTCAATAAGAAGGTCAGAGAGATACAGTAAACCTGAAGAGAAGCATCGGAATCTATAACTAGTGTCACATGAATGGTTCATAACATAGACAGTAAGAAGAGTCAGTTATCTTGTACTTAAGTCGGCATTGTGCCTATTGTATTTAATTCCGATGCAATTTCTGTGTTTCTTCGTCAATAAGAAAGTCAGAGGGATTGAGTAATCCTGAGGTGAAGCATCGGAATCTATAACTAGTGTCACAGGAATGGTTCAAAACATGGACAGTAGGAAGAGTCAGTTTTCATGTACATAAGTCGGCGTTGTGCCTTTCGTAATTAATTCCGATGCAATTTCTTCGTTTCATCGTCAATAAGAAAGTCAGAGTTATACAGTAAACATGAAGTGAAGCATCAGAATCTATAACTAGTGTCACAGGAATGGTTCAATACATAGACAGTAAGAAGAGTCAGTTTTCATGTACTTAAGTCATCATTGTGCTTTTTGTATTTAATTCCGATGTGATTTCTGCGTTTCATCGTCAATAAGGTCAGAGGGATACAGTAAACCTGAAGTGAAGCATCGGAATCTATAACTAGTGTCAGAGGAATGGTTCAAAACATAGACAGTAAGAAGAGTCAGTTATCTTGTACTTAAGTCAGCATTGTGCGTTTTGTATTTAATTCCGATGCAATTTCTGTTTTTCTTCGTCAATAAGAAGGTCAGAGGGATACAGTAAACCTGAAGTGAAGCATGGGAATCAATAACTAGTGTCACAGGAGTGGTGCAAAACATAAACAGTAAGTAGATTCAGTTTTCTTGTACTTAAGTAGGCATTGAGCCTTTTGTATTTAATTCCGATGCTATTTCAGTGTATCATCGTCAATAAGGTCAGAGGGATACTATAAAACTGAAGTGAAGCATCGGAATCTATAACTAGTGTCACATGAATAGTTCAAACATAGACAGTAAGAAGAGTCAGTTTTCTTGTACTTAAGTCGGCATTGTGCCTTTTGTATTTATTTCCGATGCAATTTCTGTGTTTCATCGTCAATAAAAAGGTCAGAGGGATACAGTAAACCTGAAGTGAAGCATCGGAATCTATAACTAGTGTCAGAGGAATGGTTCAAAACATGACAGTAAGAAGAGTCAGTTTTCTTGTACTTAGGTCGGCATTCTGCCTTTTGTATTTAATTCCGTTGCAATTTCTGTGTTTCATCGTCAATAAGAAGGTCAGAGGGATACAGTAAACCTGAAGTGAAGCATTGGAATCTATAACTAGTGTCACATGAATGTTTCAAAACATAGACAGTGAGAAGAGTCAGTTTTCTTGTACTTAAGTCGGCTTTGTGCCTTTTGTATTTAATTCCGATGCAATTTCTGCGTTTCATCGTCAATAAGAAGGTCAGAGGGATACAGTAAACCTGAAGTGAAGCATCGGAATCTATAACTAGTGTCACATGAATGGTTCAAACATAGACAGTAAGAAGAGTCAGTTTTCTTGTACATAAGTCGGCATTGTGCCTTTTGTATTTAATTCCGATGCAATTTATGTGTTTCATCGTCAATAAGAAGGTCTGATGGATACAGTAAACCAGAAGTGAAGCATCGGAATCTATAGCTAGTGTCACAGGAATGGTTCAAAACATAGACAGTAAGAAGAGTCAGTTTTCTTGTACTTAAGTCGGCATTGTGCCTATTGTATTTAATTCCGATGCAATTTCTGTGTTTCATCGTCAATAAGAAGGTCAGAGAGATACAGTAAACCTGAAGAGAAGCATCGGAATCTATAACTAGTGTCACATGAATGGTTCATAACATAGACAGTAAGAAGAGTCAGTTATCTTGTACTTAAGTCGGCATTGTGCCTATTGTATTTAATTCCGATGCAATTTCTGTGTTTCTTCGTCAATAAGAAAGTCAGAGGGATTGAGTAATCCTGAGGTGAAGCATCGGAATCTATAACTAGTGTCACAGGAATGGTTCAAAACATAGACAGTAGGAAGAGTCAGTTTTCATGTACATAAGTCGGCGTTGTGCCTTTCGTAATTAATTCCGATGCAATTTCTTCGTTTCATCGTCAATAAGAAAGTCAGAGTTATACAGTAAACATGAAGTGAAGCATCAGAATCTATAACTAGTGTCACAGGAATGGTTCAATACATAGACAGTAAGAAGAGTCAGTTTTCATGTACTTAAGTCATCATTGTGCTTTTTGTATTTAATTCCGATGTGATTTCTGCGTTTCATCGTCAATAAGGTCAGAGGGATACAGTAAACCTGAAGTGAAGCATCGGAATCTATAACTAGTGTCAGAGGAATGGTTCAAAACATAGACAGTAAGAAGAGTCAGTTATCTTGTACTTAAGTCAGCATTGTGCGTTTTGTATTTAATTCCGATGCAATTTCTGTTTTTCTTCGTCAATAAGAAGGTCAGAGGGATACAGTAAACCTGAAGTGAAGCATGGGAATCAATAACTAGTGTCACAGGAGTGGTGCAAAACATAAACAGTAAGTAGATTCAGTTTTCTTGTACTTAAGTAGGCATTGAGCCTTTTGTATTTAATTCCGATGCTATTTCAGTGTATCATCGTCAATAAGGTCAGAGGGATACTATAAAACTGAAGTGAAGCATCGGAATCTATAACTAGTGTCACATGAATAGTTCAAACATAGACAGTAAGAAGAGTCAGTTTTCTTGTACTTAAGTCGGCATTGTGCCTTTTGTATTTATTTCCGATGCAATTTCTGTGTTTCATCGTCAATAAAAAGGTCAGAGGGATACAGTAAACCTGAAGTGAAGCATCGGAATCTATAACTAGTGTCAGAGGAATGGTTCAAAACATGACAGTAAGAAGAGTCAGTTTTCTTGTACTTAGGTCGGCATTCTGCCTTTTGTATTTAATTCCGTTGCAATTTCTGTGTTTCATCGTCAATAAGAAGGTCAGAGGGATACAGTAAACCTGAAGTGAAGCATTGGAATCTATAACTAGTGTCAGAGGAATGGTTCAAAACATGACAGTAAGAAGAGTCAGTTTTCTTGTACTTAGGTCGGCATTCTGCCTTTTGTATTTAATTCCGATGCAATTTCTGTGTTTCATCGTCAATAAGGTGTGATGGATACAGTAAACCTGAAGTGAAGCATCGGAAGGTATAACTAGTGTCACATGAATGGTTCAAAACATTGAAAGTAAGAAGAGTCAGTTTTCTTGTACTTAAGTCGGCATTGTTCCTTTTCTATTTAATTCCGATGCAATTTCTATGTTTCATCGTCAATAAGACGGTCAGAAGGATACAGTAAACCTGAAGTGAATCATCGGAATCTATAACTAGTGTCACAGGAATGGATCAAAACATAGACTGTAAGAAGAGTCAGTTTTCTTGTACTTAAGTCGGAATTGTGCCTTTTGTATATAATTCCGATGCAATATCTGTGTTTCATGGTCAATAAGAAGGGCAGAGGAATACAGTAAACCAGAAGGGAAGCACCGGAATCTATAACTAGTGTCACAGGAATGGTTCAAATCGTAGACACTAAGAAGAGTTAGTTTTCTTGTACTTTAGTCGTCATTGTGCCATTTGTATTTAATTTCCGAAGCAATATCTGTGTTTCATCGTCAATAAGAAGGTCAGGGGGATACAGTAAACCTGAAGTAAAGCATCGGAATCTATAAATAGTGTCACATGAATGGTTCAAAACATAGACTGTAAGAAGTCAGTTTTCTTGTACTTAAGTCGGCATTGTGCCTATTGTATTTAATTCTGAAGCAATTTCTGTGTTTCATCGTCAATTAGAAGGTCAGAGGGATACAGTAAACCTGAAGTGAAGCATTGGAATCTATAACTAGTGTCACAGGAGTGGTGCAAAACATAAACAGTAAGAAGAGTCAGTTTTCTTGTACTTAAGTCGGCATTGTGCCTTTTGTAATTGATTCCGATGCAATTTCTGCGTTTCATCATCAATAAGAAGGTCAGAGGGATACAGTAAACCTGAAGTGAAGCATCTGAATCTATAACTAGTGTCACAGGAATGGTTCAATACATAGACAGTAAGAAGAGTCAGTTTTATTGTACTTAAGTCGGCATTGTGCTTTTTGTATTTAATTCCGATGTGATTTCTGCGTTTCGTCGTCAATAAGAAGGTCAGAGGGATACAGTAAACCTGAAGTGAAGCATCGGAATCTGTAACTAGTGTCACATGAATGGTTGAAAACATAGAGGGTAAGAAGAGTCAGTTTTCTTGTACTTAAGTCGGCATTGTGCCTCTCGTATTTAATTCCGATGAAATTTCTGTGTTTCATCGTCAATAAGAAGGTCAGAGGGATACAGTAAACCTGAAGTGAAGCATCGGAATCTATAACTAGTGTCACACGAATGGTTCAAACATTGACAGTAAGAAGATTCAGTTTTCTTCTACATAAGTCGGCATTGTGCCTTTTGTATTTAATTCCGATGCAATTTCTGTGTTTCATCGTCAATAAGAAGGTCTGATGGATACAGTAAACCTGAAGTGAAGCATCGGAAGCTAAAACTAGTGTCACATGAATGGTTCAAAACATAGAAAGTAAGAAGAGTCAGTTTTCTTGTACTTAAGTCGGCATTGTGCTTTTTGTATTTAATTCCAATGCGATTTCTGCGTTTCATCGTCAATAAGAAGGTCAGAGGGATACAGTAAACCTGAAGTGAAGCATCGGAATCTATAACTAGTGTAACAGGAATGGTTCAACCATAGACAGTAAGAAGAATCAGTTTTCTTGTACTTAAGTCGGCATTGTGCCTTTTGTATTTAATTCCGATGCAATTTCTGCGTTTCATCGTCAGTAAGAAGGTCAGAGGGATTCAGTAAACCGGAAGTGAAGCATCGGAAACTATAACTAGTGTCACATGAATGGTTCAAACATAGACAGTAAGAAGAGTCAGTTTTCTTGTACATAAGTCGACATTGTGCCTTTTGTATTTAATTCCGATGCAATTTCTGTGTTTCATCGTCAATAAGAAGGTCTGATGGATACAGTAAACCTGAAGTGAAGCATTGGAATCTATAACTAGTGTCACATGAATGGTTCAAAACATAGAAAGTAAGAAGAGGCAGTTTTCTTGTACTTAATTCGGCATTGTGCTTTTTGTATTTAATTCCAATGCGATTTCTGCGTTTCATCGTCAATAAGGTCAGAGGGATACAGTAAACCTGAAGTGAAGCATCGGAATCAATATCTAGTGTCACAGGAATGGTTCAAAACATAGACAGTAAGAAGAGTCAGTTCTCTTGTTCTTAAGTCGTCATTGTGCCTTTTGTATTTAATTCCGATGGAATTTCTGAGTTTCATCGTCAATAAGAAGGTCAAAGGGATACAGTAAACCTCAAGTGAAGCATCGGAATCTATAACTAGAGTCACAGGAATGGTTCAAACATAGACAGTAAGAAGAGTCAGTTTTCTTGTACTTAAGTCGGCATTGTGCCTTTTGTATTTAATTCCGATGCAATATCTGTGTTTCATCTTCAATAAGAAGGTCAGAGGGATACAGTAAACCTGAAGTGAAGCATCGGAATCTATAACTAGTGTCACAGGAATGGTTTAAAACAAAGACAGTAAGAAGAGTCAGTTTTCTTGTACTTAAGTCGGGATTGTTCCTTTTCTATTTAATTCCGATGCAATTTCTATGTTTCATCGTCAATAAGACGGGCAGAGGGATACAGTAAACCTGAAGTGAAGCATCGGGATCTATAACTATTGTCACAGGAATGGTTCAATCATAGACAGTAAGAAGAGTCAGTTTTCTTGTACTTAAGTCGGCATTGTGCTTTTTTTATTTAATTCCGATGCAATTTCTGCGTTTCATCGTCAATAAGAAGGTCAAAGGGATACAGTAAACCTGAAGTGAAGCATCGGAATCTATAACTAGTGTCACATGAATGGTTCAAACATAGACAGTAAGAAGAGTCAGTTTTCTTGTACATAAGTCGGCATTGTGCCTTTTGTAGTTACTTCCGTTGCAATTTCTGTGTTTCATCGTCAATAAGAAGGTCTGATGGATACAGTAAACCTGAAGTGAAGCATCGGAATCTATAACTATTGTCACAGGAATGGTTCAATCATAGACAGTAAGAAGAGTCAGTTTTCTTGTACTTAAGTCGGCATTGTGCTTTTTGTATTTAATTCCAATGCGATTTCTGCGGTTCATCGTCAATAAGGTCAGAGGGATACAGTAAACCTGAAGTGAAGCATCGGAATCTATATCTAGTGTCACAGCAATGGTTCAAAACATAGTCAGTAAGAAGAGTCAGTTCTCTTGAACTTAAGTCGGCATTGTGCCTTTTGTATTTAAATCCGATGCAATTTCTGTGTTTCATCGTCAATAAGAGGTCTGATGGATACAGTAAACCAGAAGTGAAGCATCGGAATCTATAACTAGTTTTTTTTTGACTCCGATGCATTCTCAGTGTTTCATCGTCAATAAGAAAGTCAGAGGGATACAGTAAACCTGAAGTGAAGCATCGGAATCTATAACTAGTGTCACAGGAATGGTTCAAAACATAGACAGTAAGAAGAGTCAGTTTTCTTGTACTTAAGTCAGCATTGTGCCTTTTGTATTTAGTTTCGTTGCAATTTCTTTGTTTCATCGTCAATAAGAAAGTCAGAGGGATACAGTAATCCTGAGGTGAAGCATCGGAATATATATCTAGTATCACAGGAATGGTTCAAATCATAGACAGTAAGAAGAGTCAGTTTTCTTGTACTTAAGTCGGCATTGTGCCTATTGTATTTAATTCCGATGCAATTTCTGTGTTTCATCGTCAATAAGAAGGTCAGAGAGATACAGTAAACCTGAAGAGAAGCATCGGAATCTATAACTAGTGTCACATGAATGGTTCATAACATAGACAGTAAGAAGAGTCAGTTATCTTGTACTTAAGTCGGCATTGTGCCTATTGTATTTAATTCCGATGCAATTTCTGTGTTTCTTCGTCAATAAGAAAGTCAGAGGGATTGAGTAATCCTGAGGTGAAGCATCGGAATCTATAACTAGTGTCACAGGAATGGTTCAAAACATAGACAGTAGGAAGAGTCAGTTTTCATGTACATAAGTCGGCGTTGTGCCTTTCGTAATTAATTCCGATGCAATTTCTTCGTTTCATCGTCAATAAGAAAGTCAGAGTTATACAGTAAACATGAAGTGAAGCATCAGAATCTATAACTAGTGTCACAGGAATGGTTCAATACATAGACAGTAAGAAGAGTCAGTTTTCATGTACTTAAGTCATCATTGTGCTTTTTGTATTTAATTCCGATGTGATTTCTGCGTTTCATCGTCAATAAGGTCAGAGGGATACAGTAAACCTGAAGTGAAGCATCGGAATCTATAACTAGTGTCAGAGGAATGGTTCAAAACATAGACAGTAAGAAGAGTCAGTTTTCTTGTACTTAGGTCGGCATTCTGCCTTTTGTATTTAATTCCGTAGCAATTTCTGTGTTTCATCGTCAATAAGAAGGTCAGAGGGATACAGTAATCCTGAGGTGAAGCATCGGAATCTATAACTAGTGTCACAGGAATGGATTAAAACATAGACAGTAAGAAGAGTTAGTTTTCTTGTACTTAAGTCGTCATTGTGCCATTTGTATTCAATTTCCGATGCAATATCTGTGTTTCATCGTCAATAAGGTCAGAGGGATACAGTAAACCTGAAGTGAGGCATCGGAATCTATAACTAGTGTCACAGGAATGGTTCAAAACATAGACAGTAAGAAGAGTCAGTTTTCTTGTACTTAAGTCGGCATTGTGCCTATTGTACTTAATTCTGATGCAATTTCTGTGTTTCATCGTCAATAAGAAGATCAGAGGGATACAGTGAACCTGAAGTAATGCATCTGAATCTATAACTAGTGTCAGAGGAATGGTTCAAAACATGACAGTAAGAAGAGTCAGTTTTCTTGTACTTAGGTCGGCATTCTGCCTTTTGTATTTAATTCCGTTGCAATTTCTGTGTTTCATCGTCAATAAGAAGGTCAGAGGGATACAGTAAACCTGAAGTGAAGCATTGGAATCTATAACTAGTGTCAGAGGAATGGTTCAAAACATGACAGTAAGAAGAGTCAGTTTTCTTGTACTTAGGTCGGCATTCTGCCTTTTGTATTTAATTCCGTAGCAATTTCTGTGTTTCATCGTCAATAAGAAGGTCAGAGGGATACAGTAATCCTGAGGTGAAGCATCGGAATCTATAACTAGTGTCACAGGAATGGATTAAAACATAGACAGTAAGAAGAGTTAGTTTTCTTGTACTTAAGTCGTCATTGTGCCATTTGTATTCAATTTCCGATGCAATATCTGTGTTTCATCGTCAATAAGGTCAGAGGGATACAGTAAACCTGAAGTGAGGCATCGGAATCTATAACTAGTGTCACAGGAATGGTTCAAAACATAGACAGTAAGAAGAGTCAGTTTTCTTGTACTTAAGTCGGCATTGTGCCTATTGTACTTAATTCTGATGCAATTTCTGTGTTTCATCGTCAATAAGAAGATCAGAGGGATACAGTGAACCTGAAGTAATGCATCTGAATCTATAACTAGTGTCACAGGAATGGTTCAAAACATAGACAGTCAGAAGAGTAAGTTTTCTTGTACTTAAGTCGGCATTGAGCCTTTTGTATTTAATTCCGATGCAATTTCTGCGTTTCATCGTCAATAAGATGGTCAGAGGGATACAGTAAACCTGAAGTGAAGCATCGGAATCTATAACTAGTGTCACATGAATGGTTCAAACATAGACTGTGAGAAGAGTCAGTTTTCTTGTACATAAGTCGGCATTGTGCCTTTTGTATTTAATTCCGATGCAATTTCTGTGTTTCATCGTCAATAAGAAGGTCTGATGGATACAGTAAACCTGAAGTGAAGCATCGGAAGCTATAACTAGTGTCACATGAATGGTTCAAAACATAGAAAATAGGAAGAGTCAGTTTTCTTGTACTTAACTTGGCATTGTGCTTTTTGTATTTAATTCCAATGCGATTTCTGCGTTTAATCGTCAATAAGAAGGTCAGAGAAATACAGAAAACCTGAAGTGAAGCATCGGAATCTATATCTAGTGTCACAGGAATGGTTCAAAACATAGACAGTAAGAAGAGTCAGTTTTCTTGTACTTAAGTCGGCATTGAGCCTTTTGTATTTAATTCCGATGCTATTTCTGTGTTTCATCGTCAATAAGAAGGTCAGAGGTATACAGTAAACCTGAAGTGAAGCATCGGAATCTATATCTAGTGTCAGAGGAATGGTTCAAAACATAGACAGTAAGAAGAGTCAGTTCTCATGTACTTTAGTCGTCATTGTGCCTTTTGTATTTAATTCCGATGGAATTACTGTGTTTCATCGTCAATAAGAAGGTCAGAGGGATACGGAACACCTCAAGTGAAGCATCGGAATCTATAACTAGTGTCACAGGAATGCTTCAAAACATAGACAGTAAGAAGAGTCAGGTTCTTGGACTTAAGTCGGCATTGTGCCTTTTGTATTTAATTCCGATGCAATATCTGTGTTTCATCTTCAATAAGAAGGTCAGAGGGATACAGTAAACCTGAAGTGAAGCATCGGAATCTATAACTAGTGTCACAGGAATGGTTCAAAACATAGACAGTAAGAAGAGTCAGTTTTCTTGTACTTAAGTCGGCATTGTTCCTGTTCTATTAAATTCCGATGCAATTTCTATGTTTCATCGTCAATAAGACGGTCAGAGGGATACAGTAAACCTGAAGTGAATCATCGGAATCTATAACTAGTGTCACAGGAATGGATCAAAACATAGACAGTAAGAAGAGTCAGCTTTCTTGTACTTAAGTCGGCATTGTGCCTTTTGTATTTAATTCCGATGCAATATCTGTGTTTCATGGTCAATAAGAAGGTCAGAGGAATACAGTAGACCTGAAGTGAAGCATTGGAATCTATAACTAGTGTCACAGGAATGGTTCAAAACGTAGACACTAAGAAGAGTTAGTTTTCTTGTACTTAAGTCGTCATTGTGCCATTTGTATTTAATTTCCAATGCAATATCTGTGTTTCATCGTCAATAAGAAGGCCAGAGGGATACAGTAAACCAGAAGTAAAGCATCGGAATCTATAAATAGTGTCACATGAATGGTTCAAAACATATACTGTAAGAAGAGTCAGTTTTCTTGTACTTAAGTCGGCATTGTGCCTTTTGTATTTAATTCCGATGCAATATCTGTGTTTCATCGTCAATAAGAAGGTCAGAAAGATACAGTAAACCTCAAGTGAAGCATCGGAATCAATAACTAGTGTCACAGGAATGGTTCAAACATTGACAGTGAGAAGAGTCAGTTTTCTTGTACTTAAGTCGGCATTGAGCCTTTTGTATTTAATTCCTATGCTATTTCTGTGTTTCATCGTCAATAAGAAGGTCAGAGGGATGCAGTAAACCTCAAGTGAAGCATCGGAATCAATAACTAGTGTCCAAGGAATGGATCAAACGTTGACAGTGAGAAGAGTCAGTTTTCTTGTACTTAAGTCGGCATTGAGCCTTTGCTATTTAATTCCGATGCTATTTCTGTGTTTCATCGTCAATAAGAATGTCAGAGGGATACTATAAAACTGAAGTGAACCATCGGAATCTATAACTAGTGTCACATGAATGGTTCAAACATAGACAGTAAGATGAGTCAGTTTTCTTGTACATAAGTCGACATTGTGCCTTTTGTATTTAATTCCGATGCAATATCTGTGTTTCATCGTCAATAAGAAGGTCAGAGGGATACAGTAAACCTGAAGTAAAGCATCGGAATCTATAAATAGTGTCACATGAATGGTTCAAATCATAGACTGTAAGAAGAGTCAGTTTTCTTGTACTTAAGTCGGCATTGTGCCTATTGTATTTAATTCTGATGCAATTTCTGTGTTTCATCGTCAATAAGAAGGTCAGAGGGATACAGTAAACGTGAAGTGAAGCATCGGAATCTATAACTAGTGTCACAGGAATGGTTCAAAACATAGACAGTAAGAAGAGTCAGTTTTCTTGTACTTAAGTCGGCATTGTGCCTTTTGTATATAATTCCGATGCATTTTCTGTGTTTCATCGTCAATAAGAAGGTCAGAGGGATACAGTAAACCTGAAGTGAAGCATCGGAATCAATAATTGGTGTCACAGGAATGGTTCAAACATTGACAGTGAGATGAGTCAGTTTTCTTGTACTTAAGTCGGCATTGTGCCTTTAGTATATAATTCCGATGCAATTTCTGTGTTTCATCGTCAATAAGAAGGTCAGAGGGATATAGTAATCTTGAAGTGAAGAATCGGAATCTATAACTAGTGTCACAGGAATGGTTTAAGACATAGACAGTAAGAAGAGTCAGTTTTCTTGTACTTAAGTCGGCATTGTGCCTTTTGTATTTAATTCCGATGCATCTTGAAGTGAAGAATCGGAATCTATAACTAGTGTCACAGGAATGGTTTAAGACATAGACAGTAAGAAGAGTCAGTTTTCTTGTACTTAAGTCGGCATTGTGCCTATTGTATTTAATTCTGATGCAATTTCTATGTTTCATCGTCAATAAGAAGGTCAGAGGGATACAGTAAACCTGAAGTGAAGCATCGGAATCTATAATTAGTGTCACATGAATGGTTCAAAACATAGAGAGTAAGAAGAGTCAGTTTTCATGTACTTAAGTCGGCATTGTGCCTTTTGTATTTAATTCCGATGCAATTTCTGTGTTTCATCGTCAATAAGAAGGTCAGAGGGATATAGTAATCTTGAAGTGAAGAATCGGAATCTATAACTAGTGTCACAGGAATGGTTTAAGACATAGACAGTAAGAAGAGTCAGTTTTCTTGTACTTAAGTCGGCATTGTGCCTTTTGTGTTTAATTCCGATGCAATTTCTGTGTTTCATCGTCAATAAAAAGGTCAGAGGGATACAGTAAACCTGAAGTGAAGCATCCGAATCTATAACTAGTGTCACAGGAATGTTTCAAAACATAGACAGTAAGAAGAGTCAGTTTTCTTGTACTTAAGTCGGCATTGTGCCTTTTGTATTTAATTTCTATGCTATTTCTGTGTTTCATCGTCAATAAAAAGGTCAGAGGGATACTATAAAACTGAAGTGAACCATCGGAATCTATAACTAGTGTCACATGAATGGTTCAAACATAGACAGTAAGATGAGTCAGTTTTCTTGTACATAAGTCGACATTGTGCCTTTTGTATTTAATTCCGATGCGATGTCTCTGTTTCATCGACAATAAGGTCAGAGGGATACAGTAAACCTTAAGTGAAGCATCGGAAACTATAATTAGTGTCACATGAATGGTTCAAAACATAGAGAGTAAGAAGAGTCAGTTTTCTTGTACTTAAGTCGGCATTGTGCCTTTTGTATTTAAATCCGATGCAATTTCTGTGTTTCATCGTCAATAAGAAGGTCAGAGGGATATAGTAAACATGAAGTGAAGAATCGGAATCTATAACTAGTGTCACAGGAATGGTTCAAAACATAGACAGTAAGAAGAGTCAGTTTTCTTGTACTTTAGTCGGCATTGTGCCTTTTGTATTTAATTCCGATGCAATTTCTGTGTTTCATCGTCAATAAAAACGTCAGAGGGATACAGTAAACCTGAAGTGAAGCATCGGAATCTATAACTAGTGTCACAGGAATAGTTCAAAACATAGACAGTAAGATGAGTCAGTTTTCTTGTACTTAAGTCGGCATTGTGCCTTTTGTATTTAATTCCGTTGCAATTTCTGTGTTTCATCGTCAATAAGAAGGTCAGAGGGATACAGTAATCCTGAGGTGAAGCATCGGAATCTATAAATAGTGTCACAGGATTGGTTCAAAACATAGACTGTAGGAAGAGTCAGTTTTCTTGTACTTAATTCGGCATTGTCCTTTTGTAATTAATTCCGATGCAATTTCTGTGTTTCATCGTCAATAAGAAGGTCAGAGGGATACAGAAAATCTGAAGTGAAGCATCGGAATCTATAACTAGTGTCACAGAAATGGTTCAAAACATAGACACTAAGAAGAGTTATTTTTCTTGTTCTTAAGTCGTCATTGTGCCATTTGTATTTAATTTCCGATGCAATATCTGTGTTTCATCGTCAATAAGAAGGTCAGAGGGATACTATAAAACTGAAGTGAAGCATCGGAATCTATAACTAGTGTCACATGAATGGTTCAAACATAGACAGTAAGATGAGACAGTTTACTTGTACATAAGTCGGCATTGTGCCCTTTGTATTTAATTCCGATGCATTTTCTCTGTTTCATCGCCAATAAGGAGGTCAGAGGGATACAGTAAACCTTAAGTGAAGCATCGGAAACTATAATTAGTGTCACATGAATGGTTCAAACATAGAGACTAAGAAGAGTCAGTTTTCTTGTACTTAAGTCGGCATTGTGCCTTTTGTATTTAATTCCGATGCAATTTCTGTGTTTCATCGTCAATAAGAAGGTCAGAGGGATATAGTAATCTCGAAGTGATGAATCGGAATCTATAACTAGTGTCACAGGAATGGTTCAAGACATAGACAGTCAGAAGAGTCAGTTTTCTTGTACTTAAGTCGGCATTGTGCCTTTTGTATTTAATTCCGATGCAATTTCAGTGTTTCATCGTCAATAAAAAGGTCAGAGGGTTACGGTAAACCTGAAGTGAAGCATCGGAATCTATAACTAGTGTCACAGGAATGGTTCAAAACAAAGACTGTAGGAAGAGTCAGTTTTCTTGTACTTAAGTCGGCATTGTCCTTTTGTAATTAATTCCGATGCAATTTCTGTGTTTCATCGTCAATAAGAAGGTCAGAGGGAAATAGTAAACATGAAGTGAAGAATCGGAATCTATAACTAGAGTCACAGGAATGGTTCAAAACATAGACAGTAAGAAGAGTCAGTTTTCTTGTACTTAAGTCGGCATTGTGCCTTTTGCATTTAATTCCGATGCAATTTCTGTGTTTCATCGTCAATAAAAACGTCAGAGGGATACAGTAAACCTGAAGGGAAGCATCGGAATCTATAACTAGTGTCACAGGAATGGTTCAAAACATAGACAGTAAGATGAGTCAGTTTTCTTGTACTTAAGTCGGCATTGTGCCTTTTGTATTTAATTCCGTTGCAATTTCTGTGTTTCATGGTCAATAAGAAGGTTAGAGGGATACAGTAATCCTGAGGTGAAGCATCGGAATCTATAACTAGTGTCACAGGATTGGTTCAAAACATAGACTGTAGGAAGAGTCAGTTTTCTTGTACTTAAGTCGGCATTGTTCTTTTGTAATTAATTCCGATGCAATTTCTGTGTTTCAGCGTCAATAAGAAGCTCAGAGGGATACAGTAAACCTGAAGTGAAGCATCGGAATCTATAACTAGTGTCACAGGAATGGTTCAAAACATAGACACTAAGAAGAGTTATTTTTCTTGTACTTAAGTCGGCATTGTTCTTTTGTAATTAATTCCGATGCAATTTCTGTGTTTCAGCGTCAATAAGAAGGTCAGAGGGATACAGTAAACCTGAAGTGAAGCATCGGAATCTATAACTAGTGTCACAGGAATGGTTCAAAACATACACAGTAAGAAGAGTCAGTTTTCTTGTACTTAAGTCGGCATTGTGCCTTTTGTATTTAATTCCGATGCATTTTCTGTGTTTCATCGTCAATATGAAGGTCAGAGGGATACAGTAAACCTGAAGTGAAGCATCGGAATCAATAATTGGTGTCACAGGAATGGTTCAAACATTGACAGTGAGAAGAGTCAGTTTTCTTGTACTTAAGTCGGCATTGAGCCTTTTGTATTTAATTCCGATGCTATTTCTGTGTTTCATCGTCAATAAGAACGTCAGAGGGATACTATTAAACTGAAGTGAAGCATCGGAATCTATAACTTGTGTCACAGGAATGGTTCAAAACATAGACTGTAGGAAGAGTCAGTTTTCTTGTACTTAAGTCGGCATTGTCCTTTTGCAGTTAATTCCGATGCAATTTCTGTGTTTCATCGTCAATAAGAAGGTCATAGGGATACAGTAAACCTGAAGTGAAGAATCGGAATCTATAACTAGTGTCACAGGAATGGTTCAAACATAGACAGTAAGAAGAGTCAGTTTTCTTGTACTTAAGTCGGCATTGTGCCTTTTGTTTTTAATTCCTATGCAATATCTGTGTTTCATCTTCAATAAGAAGGTCAGAGGGATACAGTAAACCTGAGGTGAAGCATCGGAATCTATAACTAGTGTCACAGGAATGGTTGAAATCATAGACAGTAAGAAGAGATAGTTTTCTTGTACTTAAGTCGGCATTGTGCCTTTTGTATTTAATTCCGATGCAATTTCTGCGTTTCATCTTCAATAAGAAGGTCAGAGAGATACAGTAAACCTGAAGTGAAGAATCGGAATCTATAACTAGTGTCACAGGAATGGTTCAAACATAGACAGTAAGAAGAGTCAGTTTTCTTGTACTTAAGTCGGCATTGTGCCTTTTGTTTTTAATTCCTATGCAATATCTGTGTTTCATCTTCAATAAGAAGGTCAGAGGGATACAGTAAACCTGAGGTGAAGCATCGGAATCTATAACTAGTGTCACAGGAATGGTTGAAATCATAGACAGTAAGAAGAGATAGTTTTCTTGTACTTAAGTCGGCATTGTGCCTTTTGTATTTAATTCCATTGCAATTTCTGTGTTTCATCGTCAATAAGAAGGTCAGAGGGATGCAGTAATCCTGAGGTGAAGCATCGGAATCTATAACTAGTATCACAGGAATGGTTCAAAACATAGACTGTAGGAAGGGTCAGTTTTCTTGTACTTAAGTCGGCATTGTCCCTTTGTAATAAATTCCGATGCAATTTCTGTGTTTCATCGACAATAAGATGGTCAGAGGAATACAGTAAACCTGAAGTGAAGCATCGGAATCTATAACTAGTGTCACAGGAATGGTTCAAAACATAGACAGTAAGAAGAGTCAGTTTTCTAGTACTTAAGTCGTCATTGTGCCATTTGTATTTAATTTCCGATGCAATAACTGTGTTTCATCGTCAATAAGAAGGTCAGAGGGATACAGTAAACCTGTAGTGAAGCATCGGAATCTATAACTAGTGTCATATGAATGGTTCATAATATAGACAGTAAGAAGAGTCAGTTATCTTGTACTTAAGTCGGCATTGTGCCTTTTGTATTTAATTCCGATGCAATTTCTGTGTTTCATCGTCAATAAAAACGTCAGAGGAATACAGTAAACCTGAAGCGAAGCATCTGAATCTATAACTAGTGTCACAGGAATGGTTCAAAACATAAACAGTAAGAAGAGTCAGTTTTCTTGTACTTAGGTCGGCACTGTGCCTTTTGTATTTAATTACGTTGCAATTTCTGTGTTTCATCGTCAATAAGGTCAGAGGTATACAGTAATCCTGAGGTGAAGCATCGGAATCTATCACTAGTGTCACAGGATTGGTTCAAAACATAGACAGTAAGAAGAGTCAGTTTACTTGTACTTAAGTCGGCATTGTGCCTTTTGTATTTAATTCTGATGCAATTTCTGTGTTTCATCGTCAATAAGAAGGTCTGGGGGATACAGTAAACCTGAAGTGAAGCATCGGAATCTATAACTAGTGTCACAGGAATGGTTCAAAACATAGACAGTAAGAAGAGTCAGTTTACTTGTACTTAAGTCGGCATTGTGCCTTCTGTATTTAACTCCGATGCATTCTCTGTGTTTCATCGTCAATAAGGAGGTCAGAGGGATACAGTAAACCAGAAGTGAAGCATCGGAATCTATAACTAGTGTCACAGGAATGGTTCAAAACATAGACAGTAAGAAGAGTCAGTTTTCTTGTACTTATGTCGTCATTATGCCATTTGTATTTAATTTCCGATGCAATATCTGTGTTTCATCGTCAATAAGAAGGTCAGAGGGATACAGTAAACCTGAAGTGAAGCATCGGAATCAATAACTAGTGTCACAGGAATGGTTCAAAACATAGACAGTAAGATGAGTCAGTTTTCTTGTACTTAAGTCGGCATTGTGCCGTTTGTATTTAACTCCGATGCATTCTCTGTGTTTCATCGTCGATAAGGTCAGAGGGATACAGTAAACCTGAGGTGAAGCATCGGAATCAATAATTGGTGTCACAGGAGTGGTTCAAACATTGACAGTGAGAAGAGTCAGTTTTCTTGTACTTAAGTCGGCATTGAGCCTTTTGTATTTAATTCCGATGCTATTTCTGTGTTTCATCGTCAATAAGAAGGTCAGAGGGATACTATAAAACTGAAGTGAAGCATCGGAATCTATAACTAGTGTCACATGAATGGTTCAAACATAGACAGTAAGATGAGACAGTTTACTTGTACATAAGTCGGCATTGTGCCTTTTGTATTTAATTCCGATGCAATTTCTCTGTTTCATCGACAATAAGAAGGTCAGAGGGATACAGTAAACCTTAAGTGAACCATCGGAAACTATAATTAGTGTCACATGAATGGTTCAAAACATAGAGAGTAAGAAGAGTCAGTTTTCTTGTACTTAAGTCGGCATTGTGCATTTGTATTTAATTCCGATGCAATTTCTGTGTTTCATCGTCAATAAGAAGGTCAGAGGGATATAGTAATCTTGAAGTGAAGAATCGGAATCTATAACTAGTGTCACAGGAATGGTTCAAAACATAGACAGTAATAAGAGTCATTTTTCTTGTACTTAAGTCGGCATTGTGCCTTTTGTATTTAACTCCGATGCATTCTCTGTGTTTCATCGTCAATAAGAAGGTCAGAGGGATACAGTAAACCTGAAGTGAAGCATCGGAATCTATAACTAGTGTCACAGGAATGGTTCAAAACATAGACAGTAAGAAGAGTCAGTTTTCTTGTACTTAAGTCGGCATTGTGCCTTTTGTATTTAATTCCGATGCATTTTCTGTGTTTCATCGTCAATAAGAAGGTCAGAGGGATACAGTATACCTGAAGTGAAGCATCGGAATCAATAATTGGTGTCACAGGAATGGTTCAATCATTGACAGTGAGAAGAGTCAGTTTTCTTGCACTTAAGTCGGCATTGACCCTTTTGTATTTAATTCCGATGCTATTTCTGTGTTTCATCGTGAATAAGAAGGTCAGAGGGATACAGTAAACCTGAAGTGAAGCATCGGAATCTATAACTAGTGTCACAGGAATGGTTCAAAACATGAACAGTAAGAAGAGTCAGTCTTCTTGTACTTAAGTCGGCATTGTGCCTTTTGTATTTAATTCCGTTGCAATTTCTGTGTTTCATCTTCAATAAGAAGGTCAGAGGGATACAGTAAACCTCAAGTGAAGCATCGGAATCAATAACTAGTGTCACAGGAATGGTTCAAACATTGACAGTGAGAAGAGTCAGTTTTCTTGTACTTAAGTCGGCATTGAGCCTTTTGTATTTAATTCCGATTCTATTTCTGTGTTTCATCGTCAATAAGAATGTCAGAGGGATACTATAAAAATGAAGTGAACCATCGGAATCTATAACTAGTGTCACAGGAATGGTTCAAACATAGACAGTAAGATGAGTCAGTTTTCTTGTACATAAGTCGACATTGTGCCTTTTGTATTTAATTCCGATGCAATTTCTGTGTTTCATCGTCAATAAGAAGGTCAGAGGGATACAGTTAAACCTGAGGTGAAGCATCGGAATCTATAACTAGTGTCACAGGATTGGTTCAAAACATAGACTGTAGGAAGAGTCAGTTTTCTTGTACTTAAGTCGGCATTGTGCCTTTTGTATTTAATTCCGATGCTATTTCTGTGTTTCATCGTGAATAAGAAGGTCAGAGGGATACTATAAAACTGAAGTGAAGCATCGGAATCTATTACTAGTGTCACATGAATGGTTCAAACATAGACAGTAAGATGAGACAGTTTACTTGTACATAAGTCGGCATTGTGCCTTTTGTATTTAATTCCGATGCATTTTCTCTGTTTCATCGACAATAAGAAGGTCAGAGGGATACAGTAAACCTTAAGTGAAGCATTGGAAACTATAATTAGTGTCACATGAATGGTTCAAAACATAGAGAGTAAGAAGAGTCAGTTTTCTTGTACTTAAGTCGGCATTGTGCCTTTTGTATTTAATTCCGATGCAATTTCTGTGTTTCATCGTCAATAAGAAGGTCAGAGGGATATAGTAATCTTGAAGTGAAGAATCGGAATCCATAACTAGTGTCACAGGAATGGTTCAAGACATAGACAGTCAGAAGAGTCAGTTTTCTTGTACTTAAGTCGGCATTGTGCCTTTTGTATTTAATTCCGATGCATAATCTGTGTTTCATCTTCAATAAGAAGGTCAGAGGGATATATTAAACATGAAGTGAAGAATCGGAATCTATAACTAGTGTCACAGGAATGGTTCAAAACATAGACAGTAAGAAGAGTCAGTTTTCTTGTACTTAAGTCGGCATTGTGCTTTTTGTATTTAATTCCGATGCAATTTCTGTGTTTCATCGTCAATAAAAACGTCAGAGGGATACAGTAAACCTGAAGTGAAGCATCGGAATCTATAACTAGTGTCACAGGAATGGTTCAAAACATTGACAGTAAGAAGAGTCAGTTTTCTAGTACTTAATTCGTCATTGTGCCATTTGTATTTAATTTCCGATGCAATAACTGTGTTTCATCGTCAATAAGAAGGTCAGAGGGATACAGTAAACCTGAAGTGAAGCATCGGAATCTATAACTAGTGTCACAGGAAGGGTTCAAAACATAGACAGTAAGAAGAGTCAGTTTTCGTGAACATAAGTCGGCATTGTGCCTTTTGTATTTAATTCCGAAACAATTTCTCTGTTTCATCGACAATAAGGTCAGAGGGATACAGTAAACCTCAAGTGAAGTATCGGAACTATAATTAGTGTCAGATGAATTGTTCAAAACATAGAGTGTAAGAAGAGCCAGTGTTCTTGTACTTAAGTTGGCATTGTGCCTTTTGTATTTAATTCCGATGCAATTTCTGTGTTTCATCCTCAATAAGAATAGTCAGAGGGATACAGTGAGCCTGAAGTGAAGAATCGGAATCTATAACTAGTGTAACATGAATGGTTAAAAACATAGACAGTAAGAAGAGTCAGTTTTCTTGTACTTTAGTCGGCATTGGGCCTTTTGTATTTAATTCCGATGCAATTTCTGTGTTTCATCGCCAATAAGAAGGTCAGAGGGATACAGTAAACCTGTAGTGAAGCATCGGAACCTATAACTAGTGTTATATGAATGGTTCATAATATAGACAATAAGAAGAGTCAGTTATCTTGTACTTAAGTCGGCATTGTGCCTATTGTATTTAATTCCGAAGCAAATTCTGTGTTTCATCGTCAATAAGAAGGTCAGAGGGATACAGTAAAACTAAAGAGAAGCATCGGAATCTATTACTAGTGTCACAGGAATGGTTGAAAACGTAGACAGTAAGAAGAGATAGTTTTCTTGTACTTAAGTCGGCATTGTGCCTTTTGTATTTAATTCCGATGAAATTTCTGTGTTTCGTCGTCAATAAGAAGGTCAGAGGGATACAGGCAACCTGAAGTGAAGCATCGGAATCTATAACTAGTGTCCCAGGAATGGTTCAATCATAGACAGTAAGATGAGTCAGTTTTCTTGTACTTAAGTCGGCATTGTGCCTTTTGTATTTATTTCCGATGCAATTTCTGCAGTTCATCTTCAATAAGAAGGTCAGAGGGATACAGTAAACCTGAAGTGAAGCATCGGAATCTATAACTAGTGTCACAGGAATGGTTCAAAACATAGACAGTAAGAAGTGTCAGTTTTCTTGTACTTAAGTCGGCATTGTGCCTTTTGTATTTAATTCCCATGCAATTTCTGTGTTTCATCGTCAATAAAAAGGTCAGAGGGATACAGTAAACCTGAAGTGAAGCATCGGAATCTATAACTAGTGTAACATGAATGATTCAAAACATAGACAGTAAGAGGAGTCAGTTTTCTTGTACTTAAGTCGGCATTGTGCCTTTTGTATTTAATTCCGATGCAATATCTGTGTTTCATCATCAATAAGAAGGTCAGAGGGATACAGCAAACCTGAGGTGAAGCATCGGAATCTATAACTAGTGTCACATGAATGGTTCAAACATAGACAGTAAGAAGAGTCAGTTTTCTTGTACATAAATAGGCATTGTGCCTTTTGTATTTAATTCCGATGCAATTTCTCTGTTTCATCGACAATAGGGTCAGATGGATACATTAAACTTTAAGTGAAGCATCGGAACTATAATTAGTGTCACAGGAATGGTTCAAAACATAGACAGTAAGAAGAGTCAGTGTTCTTGTACTTAAGTCGGCATTGTGCCTTTTGTATTTAATTCCCATGCAATTTCTGTGTTTCATCGTCAATAAAAAGGTCAGAGGGATACAGTAAACCTGAAGTGAAGCATCGGAATCTATAACTAGTGTCATATGAACGGTTCATAATATAGACAGTAAGAAGAGTCAGTTATCTTGTACTTAAGTCGCCATTGTGCCTATTGTATTTAATTCCGATGCAAAATCTGTGTTTCATCGTCAATAAGAAGGTCAGAGGGATACAGTAAACCTGAAGTGAAGCATCGGAATCTATAACTAGTGTCATAGGAATGGTTCAAAACATAGACAGTAAGAAGAGTCAGTTTTCTTGTACTTAAGTCGGCATTGTGCCTTTTGTATTTAATTCCGTTGCAATTTCTGTGTTTCACCGTCAATAAGAAGGTCAGACGGATGCAGTAATCCTGAGGTGAAGCATCGGAATCTATAACTAGTGTCACAGGAATGGTTCAAAACATAGACTGTAGGAAGAGTCAGTTTTATTGTACTTAAGTCGGCATTGTGCCTCTTGTATTTAATTCCGATGCAATTTCTGTGTTTCATTGTCAATAAGAAGGTCAGAGGGATACAGTAAACCTGAAGTGAAGCATCGGAAACTATAACTAGTGTCACAGGAATGGTTCAAAACACAGACAGTAAGAAGAGTCAGTTGTCTTGTACTTAAGTCGGCATAGTGCCTTTTCTATTTAATTCCAATGCAATTTCTGTGTTTTATCGTCAATAAGAAGGTCAGAGGGATACAGTAAACCTGAAGTGAAGCATCGAATCTACAACTAGTGTCACAGGAGTGGTTCAAAACATAGACAGTATGAAGAGTCAGTTTTCTTGTACCTAAGTCGGCATTGTGCCTTTTGTATTCAATCTGATGCAATTTCTGTGTTTCATCGTCAATAAGAAGGACAGAGGGATACAGTAAACCTGCAGTGAAGCATCGGAATCTATAACTAGTGTAACATGAATGGTTCAAAATGTAGAGTGTAAGAGCAGTCAGTTTTCTTGTACTTAAGTCGCCATTGTGCCTTTTGTATTTAATTCCGATGCAATTAATGTGTTTCATCGTCAATAAGAAGGTCAGAGGGATGCAGTAAACCTGAAGTGAAGCATCGGAATCTATAACTAGTGTCACAGGAATGGTTCAAAACATAGACAGTAAGAGGAGTCAGTTTTCTTGTACTTAAGTCGGTATTGTGCCTATCGTATTTAATTCCGATGCAATTCTGTGTTTCATCGTCAATAAGAAAGTCAGAGGGAAGCAGTAAACTTGAAGTGAAGCATCGGAATCTATAACTAGTGTCACAGGAATGATTCAAAACATAGACAGTAAGAAGAGTCAGTTTTCTTGTACATAAGTCGGCATTGTGCCTTTTGTATTTAATTCTGATGCAAAAAATTGTGTGTTATCGTCAATAAGAAGGTCAGAGGGATACAGTAAACCTGAAGTGAAGCATCGGAATCTATAACTAGTGTCACAGGAATGGATCAAAACATACACAGTAGGAATAGTCAGTTTTCTTGTACTTAAGTCGGCATTGTGCCTCTTGTATTTAATTCCGATTCAATTTCTGTGTTTCATCGTCAATAAGAAGGTCAGAGGAATACAGTAAACCGGAAGTGAAGCATCGGAATCTATAACTAGTATCACAGGAATGGTTCAGATCATAGACTGAAAGAAAAGTCAGTTTTCTTGCACTTAAGTCGGCATTGTACGTTTAGTATTTAACTCCGATGCAATTTCTGTGTTTCATCGTCAATAAAATGGTCACAGGGATACAGTAAACCTGAAGTGAAGCATCGGAATCTATAACTAGTGTCACATGAATGGTACAAAACATAGACAGTAAGAAGAGTCAGTTTTCTTGTACTTAAGTTGTCATTGTGCCATTTGTATTTAATTCCGATGCAATATCTGTGTTTCATCGCCAATAAGAAGGCCAGAGGGATACAATAAACCTGAATTGAAGCATCGGAATCTATAACTAGTGTCATATGAATGGTTCAAAACATAGACAGTAAGAAGAGTCACTTTTCTTGTACTTAAGTCGGCATTGTGTCTTTTATATTTAATTCCGATGCAATTTCGGTGTTTCATCGACAAGAAGGTCAGAGGGATACAGTAAACCTGAAGTGAAGCATCGGAATCTATAACTAGTGTCACATGAATGATTCAAACATAGACCGTAAAAAGAGTCAGTTTTCTTGTACTTAAGTCGGCATTGTGCCTTTTCTATTTAATTCCGATGCAATTTCTGTGTTTTATCGTCAATAAGAAGGTCGGAGGGATACAGTAAACCTGAAGTGAAGCATCGGAAACTATAACTAGTGTCACAGGAATGGTTCAAAACACAGACAGTAAGAAGAGTCAGTTGTCTTGTACTTAAGTCGGCATTGTGCCTTTCGTATTTAATTCCGATGAAATTTCGGTGTTTCATCGTCAATAAGAAGGTCAGAGGGATACAGTAAACCTGAAGTGAAGCATCGAGTCTATAACTAGTGTCACAGGAATGGTTCAAAACATAGACAGTAAGAAGAGTCAGTATTTTGTACCTAAGTCGGCATTGTGCTTTTTGTATTCAATCCGATGCAATTTCTGTGTTTCATCGTCAATAACAAGGACAGAGGGATACAGTAAACCTGCAGTGAAGCATCGGAATCTATAACTAGTGTCACATGAATGGTTCAAAACATAGACAGTAAGAGCAGTCAGTTTTCTTTTACTTAAGTCGGCATTGTGCCTTTTGTATTTAATTCCGATGCAATTTCTGTGTTTCATCGTCAATAAGAAGGTCAGAGGTATACAGTAAACCTGAAGTGAAGCATCGGAATCTATAACTAGTGTCACAGGAATGGTTCAAAACATAGACAGTAAGAAGAGTAAGTTTTCTTGTACTAAAATCTGCATTGTGCCTTTTGTATTTAGTTCTGATGCAAAAAATTGTGTGTTATCGTCAATAAGGAGGTCAGAGGCATACAGTAAACCTGAAGTGAAGCAGCGGAATCTATAACTAGTGTCACAGGAGTGGTTCAATACATAGACAGTAAGAAGAGTCAGTTTTATTGTACTTAAGTCGGCATTGTGCCTTTTGTATTTAACTCCGATGGAAATTCAGTGTATCATCGTCAATAAGAAGGTCAGAGGGATACAGTAAACCTGAAGTGTAGCATCGGAATCTACAACTAGTGTTACAGGAATGGTTCAAAGCATAGAAAGTAAGAAGAGTCAGTTTTCTTGTACTTAAGTCGGCATTGTGCCTCTTGTATTTAATTCCAATGCAATTTCTGTGTTTCATTGACAATAAGAAGGTCAGAGGGAGACAGTAAACCTGAAGTGAAGCATCGGAATCTATAACTAGTGTCACATCAATGGTTCAAAACATAGACAGTAAGAAGAGTCAGTTTTCTTGTACTTAAGACGGCATTGTGCCTTTTGTATTTAAATCGGATGCAATTTCTGTGGTTCATCGTCAATAAGAAGGTAAGAGGGATACAGTGAACCTGAAGTGAAGCATCGGAATCTATAACTAGTGTCACAGGAATGGTTCAAAATATAGACAGTAAGAAGATCCAGTTTTCTTGTACTTATGTCGGCATCGTGCCTTTTGCATTTAATTCCGATGCAATTTCTGTGCTTCATCGTCAATTAGAATGTCAGAGGGATACAGTAATCCTGAAGTGAAGCATCGGAATCTATAACTAGTGTCACAGGAATGGTTCAAAACACAGACAGTAAGAAGAGTCAGTTTTCTTGTACTTAAGTGGGCATTGTGCCTTTCGTATTTCATTCCGATGCAATTTCTGTGTTTCATCGTCAATAAGAAGGTCAGAGGGATACAGTAAACCTGAAGTGAAGCATCGCAATCTATAACTAGTGTCACAGGAGTGGTTCAAACATAGACAGTACGAAGAGTCAGTTTTCTTGTACTTAAGTCGGCATTGTACCTTTTGGATTTAATTCCGATGCAATTTCTGTGTTTCATCGTCAATAAGAAGGTCAGAGGGATACAGTAAACCTGAAGTGAAGCATCGGAATCTATAACTAGTGTCACAGGAATGGTTCAAAAGCATAGACAGTAAGAAGAGTGAGTTTTCTTGTACTTAAGTCGGCATTGTGCCTTTTATATTTAATTCTGATGCAATAAATTGTGTGTTATCGTCAATAAGAAGGTCAGAGGCATACAGAAAACCTGAAGTGATTCATCGGAATCTATAACTAGTGTCTGAGGAATGGTTCAAAAGCATAGACAGTAAGAACAGTTTTCTTGTACATAAGTCGGCATTGTGCCTTTTCTATTTAATTCCGATCCAATATCTGTGTTTCATCGTCAATAAGAAGGTCAGAGGGATACAGTAAACCTGAAGTGTAGCATCGGAATCTTCAACTAGTGTTACAGGAGTGGTTCAAAGCATAGAAAGTAAGAAGAGTCAGATTTCTTGTACTTAAGTCGGCATTGTGCCTTTTCTATTTAATTCAGATGCAATTTCTGTGTTTCATCGTCAATAAGAAGGTCAGAGGGATACAGTAAACCTGAAGTGAAGCATCGGCATCTATAATTCGTGTCACATGAATGGTTCAAAACATAGACAGTAAGAAGAGTCAGTTTTCTTGTATTTAAATCCGCATTGTGCCTTTTGTATTTAATTCCGATTCAATTTCTGTGTTTCATCGTCAATAAGAAGGTCAGAGGGATACAGTGAATCTGAAGTGAAGCATCTGAATCTATAACTGGTGCCACAGGAATGGATCAAAACGTAGACGGTAAGAAGATCCAGTTTTCTTGTACTTATGTCGGCATCGTGCCTTTTGTATTTAATTCCGGTGCAATGTCTGTGTTTCATCGTCAATAAGAAGGTCAGAGGGATACAGTGAACCTGAAGTGAAGCATCGGAATCTATAACTAGTGTCACAGGAATGGTTCAAAAAATAGACAGTAAGAAGTGTCAGTTTTCTTGTACTTAAGTCGGCATTGTGCCTTTTGTATTTAATTCCGATGCAATTTCTGTGTTTCATCGTCAATAAGAAGGTCAGAGGGATACAGTAAACCTGAAGTGAAGCATCGGCATCTATAATTACTGTCACATGAATGGTTCAAAACATAGACAGTAAGAAGAGTCAGTTTTCTTGTATTTAAATCTGCATTGTACCTTTTGTATTTAATTCCGATGCCATTTCTGTGTTTCATCGTCAATAAGGAGGTCAGAGGGATACGGTAAACCTGAAGTGAGGCATCGGAATCTATAACTAGTGTCACAGGAATGGCTCAAAACACAGATAGTAAGAAGAATCAGTTTTCAAGTACTTAATCGGCATTGTGCCTTTTCTATTTAATTCCGATGCAATTTCTGTGTTTCATCGTCAATAAGAAGGTGCGAGGGATACAGTAAACCCGAAGTGAAGCATCGGAATCTATAACTAGTGTCGCAGGAATGGTTAGAAACATAGACAGTAAGAAGAGCCTGTCTTCTTGTACTTGAGATGGCATTGTGCTTTTTGTATTTAATTCCGATGCAATTTCTGTGTTTCATCGTCAATAAGAAGGTCAGTGGGATACAGTAAACCTGAAGTGAAGCATCGGAATCTATAACTATTGTCACAGGAATGGTTCAAAACATAGACAGTAAGTAGATCCAGTCTGCTTGTACTTGAGTCTGCATTGTGCCTATGTATTTAATTTCGATGCAATATCTTCGTTTCATCGTCAATGAGAATGTCAGAGGGATACAGTAAACCTGAAGTGAAGCATCGGAATCTATAACTAGTGTCACAAGAATAGTTCAAAGCATAGACAGTAGTAAGAGCCAGTCTTCTTGTACTTGAGTCGGCATTGTACCTTGTGTATTTAATTCCGACGCAATTTCTGTGTTTCATCGACAATAAGAAGGTCAGTGGGATACAGTAAACCCGAAGTGAAGCATCGGAATCTGTAACTAGTGTCACAGGAATGGTTCATAACAAATACAGTAGGAAGAGTCAGTTCTCATGTACTTAAGTCGGCATTGTGCTTTTGTATTTAATTCCGATGCAATTTCTGTGTTTCATCGTCAATAAGAAGGTCAGAGGGATACAGTAGACCTGAAGTGAAGCATCGGAATCTATAACTAGTGTCACGGGAATGCTTCAAATCTTAGACAGTAAGAAGAGTCAGTTTTCGTGTACTTAAGTCGGCATTGTGCCTTTTCTATTTAATTCTGATGCAATTTCTGTGTTTCATCGTCAATAGGAAGGTCAGACAGATACAGTAAACATATAGTGCAGCATCGGAATCTAAAACTGGTCTAACAGGAAATGTTGAAATCATAGTCAGTAGGAAGAGTCAGTCTTCTTGTACTTAAGTCAGCATAGTGCCTTTTGTATTTAATTCTGATGCAATATCTGTGGTTCATCGTCAATAAGAAGGTCCAAGGGATACAGTGAACATATAGTGAAGCATCGGAATCTAAAACTGGTTTCACAGGAAATGTTCAAATCATAGTCAGTAAGAAGAGTCAGTCTTCTTGTGCTTAAGTCGGCATTGTGCCTTTTGTATTTAATTCTGATACAAAAAATTGTGTGTTATCGTCAATAAGAAGGTCAGAGGCATACAGTAAACCTGAAGTGAAGCATCGGAATCTATAACTAGGGTCACAGGAATGGTTCAATACATAGACAGTAAGAAGAGTCAGTTTTATTGTACTTAAGTCGGCATTGTGCCTTTTTATTTAATTCCGATGGAAATTCAGTGTATCATTGTCAATAAGAAGGTCAGAGGGATACAGTGAACCGGAAGTGAAGCATCGGAATCTATAACTAGGGTCACAGGAATGGTTCAAATCATAGACAGTAAGAAGAGTCAGTTTTCTTGTACTTATGTCGGCATTGTGCCTTTTGAATTTAATTCCCATGCCATTTCTGTGTTTCATCGTCAATAAGAAGGTCAGCGGGATACAGTAAACCCGAAGTGAAGCATCGGAATCTATAACTAGTGTCACAGGAATGTTCAAAACAAAGACAGTAGGAAGAGTCAGTTCTCTTGTACTTAAGGCGGCATTGTGCCTTTTGTATTTAATTCCGATGCAATTTCTGTGTTTTATCGACAATAAGAAGGTCAGTGGGATACAGTAAACCCGAAGTGAAGCATCGGAATCTATAACTAGTGTCACAGGAATGTTCAAAACAAAGACAGTAGGAAGAATCAGTTCTCTTGTACTTAAGGCGGCATTGTGCTTTTGTATTTAATTCTGATGCAATTTCTGTGTTTCATCGTCAATAAGAAGGTCAGAGGGATACAATAAACCTGAAGTGAAGCATCGGAATCTATAACTAGTGTCACGGGAATGCTTCAAATCTTCGACAGTAAGAAGAGTCAGTTTTCTTGTACTTAAGTCGGCATTGTGCCTTTTCTATTTAATTCTGATGCAATTTCTGTGTTTCATCGTCAATAAGAAGATCAGAGAGATACAGTAAACATATTGTGAAGCATCGGAATCAAAAACTGGTCTCACAGGAAATGTTGAAATCACAGTCAGTAGGAAGAGTCAGTCTTCTTGTACTTAAGTCAGCATAGTGCCTTCTGAATTTAATTCTGATGCAATTTCTGTGTTTCATCGTCAATAAGAAGGTCCAAGGGATACAGTCAACATATAATGAAGCATCGGAATCTAAAACTGGTCTCACAGGAAATGTGAAAAACATAGTCAGTAAGAACAGTCAGTCTTCTTGTACTTAATTCGGCATTGTGCCTTTTGTATTTAATTCCGATGCAATTTCTGTGTTTAATCGTCAACAAGAAGGTCCAAGGGATACAGTAAACATATAGTGAAGCATCGGAATCTAAAACTGGTATAACAGGAAATGTTCAAAGATAGTCAGTAGGAAGTGTGAGTCTTCTGGTACTTAAGGCGGCATTGTGCCTTTTGTATTTAATTCCGATGCAATTTCTGTGTTCCGTCGTCAATAACAAGATCCAAGGGATACAGTAAACCTGAAGTGAAGCATCGCAATCTAAAACCGGTCTCACAGGAAAGTTTCAAAACATAGACAGTAAGAAGAGCCAGTCTTTTGTACTTGAGTCGGCATTGTGCCTTTTGCATTTAATTCCGATGCAATTTCTGTGTTTCATCGTCAATAAGAAGGTCAGAGTGAAATAGTATACCTAAAGTGAAGTATCGGAATCTATAACTAGTGTCATAGGAATGGTTCAAAACAATGACAGTAGGAAGAGTCTGTTCTCTTGTACTTAAGTCGGCATTGTGCGTTTGTATTTAATTCCGATGCAATTTCTGTGTTTCATCGTCAATAAGAAGGTCAGAGGGATACAGTAAACCTGAAGTGAAGCATCGGAATCTATAACTAGTGTCACGGGAATGCTTCAAATCTTAGACAGTAAGAAGAGTCAGTTTTCTTGTACTTAAGTCGGCATTGTGCCTTTTCTATTTAATTCTGATGCAATTTCTGTGTTTCATAGTCAATAAGAAGGTCAGAGAGATATAGTAAACATATAGTGAAGCATCGGAATCTAAAACTGGTCTCACAGGATATGTTGAAATCATAGTCAGTAGGAAGAGTCAGTCTTCATGTACTTAAGTCATCATAGTGCCTTTTGTATTTAATTCTGATGGAATTTCTGTGTTTCATCGTCAATAAGAAGGTGCAAGGGGTACAGTAAACATATAGTGAAACATCGGAATCTAAAACTGGTCTCACAGGATATGTTCAAAACATAGTCAGTAAGAAGAGTCAGTCTTCTTGTACTTAAGTCGGCATTGTGCCTCTTGTATTTAATTCCGATGCAATTTCAGTGTTTCATTGCCAATAAGAAGATCAGAGGGATACAGTAAACCGGAAGTGAAGCATAGGAATCTATAACAAGTGTCACAGGAATGGTTCAAAGCATTGACAGAAAGAAGAGTCAGTTTTCTTGTACTTAAGTCGGCATTGTGCCTTTTGTCTTTAATTCCGATGCAATTTCTGTGTTTCATCGTCAATAAGAAGGTCAGAGGGATACAGTAGACCTGAAGTGAAGCAACGGAATCTGAAACCGGTCTCACAGGAAAGTCTCAAAACATAGACAGTAAGAAGAGCCAGTCTTCGTGTACTTGAGTCGGCATTGTGCCTTTTGTATTTAATTCCGATGCAATTTCTGTGTTTCATCTTCAATAAGAAGGTCAGAGGGATACAGTAAACCTGAAGTGAAGCATCGGAATGCATAGCTAGTGTCACATGAATGGTTCAAAACATAGACTGTAAGAAGAGTCATTTTTCTTGTACTTAAGTCGGCATTGTGCCTTTTGTATTTAATTCCGATGCAATTTCTGTGTTTTATCATGAATAAGGAGGTCAGAGGGATACGGTAAACCTGAAGTGAGGCATCGGAATCTATAACTAGTGTCACAGGAATGGTCCAAAGCACAGATAGTTAGAAGAATCAGTTTTCATGTACTTAATCGGCATTGTGCCTTTTGTATTTAAATCCGATGCAATTTCTGTGTTTCATCGTCAATAAGAAGGTCAGTGGGATACAGTAAACCTGAAGGGAAGCATCGGAATCTATAACTAGTGTCACAGGAATGGTTCAAAACATAGACAGTAAGAAGAGTCAATTCTCTAGTACTTAAGTCGGCATTGTGATTTTGTATTTAATTCCCATGCAATTTCTGTGTTTCATCGTCAATAAGAAGGTCAGAGGGATACAGTAAACCTGAAGTGAAACATCAGGATTTATAACTAGTGTCAGGGGAATGGGTCAAAACATAGACGGTAAGAAGAGTCAAATTTTTTGTACTTAAGTCGGCATTGTGCCTTTTCTATTTAATTTCGTTGCAATTTCTGTGTTTCATCGTCTATGGGAAGGTCAGAGGGATAAAGTAAACCTGAAGTGAAGCATCGGAATCTATAACAAGTGTCACAGGAATGGTTCAAAACATAGACAGTAAGAAGAGCCAGTCTTCTTGTACTTGAGTCAGCATTGTGCCTATGTATTTAATTTCGATGCAATTTCTGTGTTTCATCGTCAATAAGAAGGTCAGAGGGTTACAGTAAACCTGAAGTGAAGCATCGGAATCTATAACTAGTATCACAAGAATGGTTCAAAGCATAGACAGTAAGAAGAGCCAGTCTTCTTGTACTTGAGTCGGCATTGTGCCTTGTGTATTTAATTCCTATGCAATTTCTGTGTTTCATCGACAATAAGAAGGTCAGTGGGATACAGTGAACCCGAAGTGAAGCATCGGAATCCATAACTAGTGTCACAGGAATGGTTCAAAACAAAGACAGTAGGAAGAGTCAGTTCTCTTGTACTTAAGTCGGCATTGTGCTTTTGTATTTAATTCCGATGCAATTTCTGTGTTTCATCGTCAATAAGAAGGTCAGAGGGATACAGTAAACCTAAAGTGAAGCATCGGAATCTATAACTAGTGTCACGGGAATGCTTCAAATCTTAGACAGTAAGAAGAGTCAGTTTTCTTGGACTTAAGTCGGCATTGTGCCTTTTCTATTTAATTCTGATGCAATTTCTGTGTTTCATCGTCAATAAGAAGGTCAGAGAGATACAGTAAACATATAGTAAAGCATCGGAATCTAAAACTGGTCTCACAGGAAATGTTGAAATCATTGTCAGTAGGAAGAGTCAGTCTTCTTGAACTTAAGTCAGCATAGTGCCTTTTGTATGTAATTCTGATGCAATTTCTGTGTTTCATCGTCAATAAGAAGGTCCAAGGGATACAGTAAACATCTAGTGAAGCATCGGAATCTAAAACTGGTCTCATAGGAAATGTTCAAAACATAGTCAGTAAGAAGAGTCAGTCTTCTTGTACTTAAGTCGGCATTGTGCCTTTTGTATTTAATTCTGATGCAATTTCTGTGTTTAATCGTGAATAAGAAGGTCCAAGGGATACAGTAAACATATAGTGAAGCATCGGAATCTAAAACTGGTCTCACAGGAAATGTTCAAAACATAGTCAGTAAGGATGGTCAGTCTTCTTGTACTTAAGTCGGCAGTGTGCCTTTTGTATTTAATTCCGATGCAATTTCTGTGTTTCATCGTCAATAAGAAGGTCCAAGGGATACAGTTAACCTGAAGTGAAGCATCGGACCCAAAACTGGTCTCATCGGAATGGTTGAAAACATAGACAGTAAGAAGAGTTAGTTTTCTTGTACTTAAGTTAGCATTGTGCCTTTTCTATTTATTTATGATTCAATTTCTGTGTTTCATCGTCAATAAGAAGGTCAGAGGGATACAGTAAACCTGAAGTGAAGCATCGGATTCTAAAACCGGTCTCACAGGAAAGTTTCAAAACATAGAGAGTAAGAAGAGCCAGTCTTCGTGTACTTGAGTCGGCATTGTGCTTTTTGTATTTAATTCTGATGCAATTTCTGTGTTTCATCGTCAATAAGAAGGTCAGAGGGATACAGTTAACCTGAAGTGAAGCATCCGAATCCATAACTAGTGTCACATGAATGGTTCAAAACATAGGCAGTATGAAGAGTCAGTTTTCTTGTTCTTAAGTCGGCATTGTGCCTCTTGTATTTAATTCCGATGCAATTTCTGTGTTTCATCGTCAATAAGGAGGTGAGAGGGATACGGTAAACCTGAAGTGAAGCATCGGAATCTATAACTAGTGTCACAGGAATGGTTCAAAACATAGATAGTAAGACGAATCAGTTTTCATGTACATAATCGGCATTGTGACTTTTCTATTTAATTCCGAAGCAATTTCTGTGTTTCATCGTCAATAAGAAGGTCAGAGGGATACAGTAAATCCGAAGTGAAACATCGGTATCTATAACTAGTGTCGCAGGAATGGTTCAAGACAGACAGTAAGAAGAGCCTGTCTTCTTGTACTTGAGTTGGCATTGTGCCTTTTGTATTTAATTCCGATGCAAATTATGTGTTTCATCGTCAATAAGAAGGTCAGTGGGATACAGTAAACTTGAAGTAAAGCATCGGAATCTACAACTAGTGTCACAGGAATGGTTCAAAGCATAGACAGTAAGAAGAGTCAGTTCTCTTGTACTTAATTCGGCATTGTGCTTTTGTATTTAATTCCGATGCAATTTCTGTGTTTCATCGTCAATAAGAAGGTCAGAGGGATACAGTAAACCTGAAGTGAAGCATCGGAATCTATAACTAGTAGCACGGGAATGGGTCAAAACATAGACAGTAAGAAGAGTCAGTTATCTTGTACTTAAGCCGGCATTGTGCCTTTTCTATTTAATTTCGATGCAATTTCTGTGTTTCATCGTCAATAGGAAGGTCAGAGGGATACAGTAAATCTGAAGTGAAGCATCGCAATCTATAACAAGTGTCACAGGATTGGTTCAAAACATAGACAGTTAGAAGAGCCAGTCTTCTTGTACTTGAGTCGGCATTGTGCCCATGTATTTAATTCCGTTGCAATTTCTGTGTTTCATCGTCAATAAGAAGGTCAGAGGGATACAGTAAACCTGACGTGAAGCATCGGAATCCATAACTAGTGTCACAAGAATGGTTCAAACCATAGACAGTAAGAAGAGCCAGTCTTCTTGTACTTGAGTCGGCATTGTGCCTTGTGTATTTAATTCCGATGCAATTTCTGTGTTTCATCGTCAATAAGAAGGTCAGTGTGATACAGTAAACCCGAAGTGAAGCATCGGAAACTATAACTAGTGTCACAGGAATGGTTCAAAACAAAGACAGTAGGAAGAGTCAGTTCTCTTGTACTTAAGTCGGCAGTGTGCTTTTGTATTTAATTCCGATGCAATTTTTGTGTTTCATCGTCAATAAGAAGGTCAGAGGGATACAGTAAACCTGAAGTGAAACATCGGAATCTATGACTAGTGTCACGGGAATGGTTCAAACATAGACAGTAAGAAGAGTCAGTTTTCTTGTACTTAAGTCGGCATTATGCCTTTTCTATTTAATTCTGATGCAATTTATGTGTTTCATCGTCAATAAAAAGGTCAGAGGGATACAGTAAACATATAGTTAAGCATCGGAATCTAAATCTGGTCTCACAGGAAATGTTGAAATCATAGCCAGTAGGAAGAGTCAGTTTTCTTGTACTTAAGTCAGCATTGTCCTTTTCTATTTAATTCTGATTCAATTTCCGTGTTTCATCGTCAATAAGAAGATCCAAAGGATACAGTAAACCTGAAGTGAAGCATCGGAATCAAAAACCGGTCTCACAGGAAATTTTCAAAACACAGACAGTAAGAAGAGCCAGTCTTCGTGTACTTGAGTCGGCATTGTGCCTTTTGTATTTAATTCCGATGCAATTTCTGTGTTTCATCTTCAATAAGAAGGTCAGAGGGATACAGTAAACCTGAAGTGAAGCATCGGAATGCATAGCTAGTGTCACATGAATGGTTCAAAACATAGACTGTAAGAAGAGTCAATTTTCTTGTACTTAAGTCGGCATTGTGCCTTTTGTATTTAATTCCGATGCAATTTCTGTGTTTTATCGTCAATAAGGAGGTCAGAGAGATCCGGTAAACCTGTAGTGAGGCATCGGAATCTATAACTAGTGTCACAGGAATGGTTCAAAGCACAGATAGTAAGAAGAATTAGTTTTCATGTCCTTAATCGGCATTATGCCTTTTGTATTTAATTCCGATGCAATTTCTGAGTTTCATCGTCAATAAGAAGGTGCGAGGGATACAGTAAACCCGAAGTGAAACATCGGATTCTATAACTAGTGTCACAGGATTGGTTCAAAACATAGACAGTAAGAAGAGCCAGTCTTCTTGTACTTGAGTCGGCATTGTGCCTTTTGTATTTAAATCCGATGCAATTTCTGTGTTTCATCGTCAATAAGAAGGTCAGTAGGATACAGTAAACCTGAAGTGAAGCATCGGAATCTATAACTAGTGTCACAGGAATGGTTCAAAACATAGAGAGTAAGAAGAGTCAGTTTCCTTGTACTTAAGTCGGCTTTGTGACTTTTGTATTTAATTCCGATGGAATTTCAGTGTTTCATCGTCAATAAGAAGGTCAGAGGGATACAGTGAACCTGAAGTGAAGCATCGGATCTATAGCTAGTGTCACAAGAATGGTTCAAAACATAGACAGTAATATGAGTCAGTCTTTTTGTACTTAAGCCGGCATTGTGCCCTTTGTATTTAATTCCGATGCAATTTCTGTGTTCCGTCGTCAATAAGAAGATCCAAGAGATACATTAAACCTGATGTCAAGCAACGGAATCTAAAACCGGTCTCACAGGAAAGTTTCAAAACATAGACAGTAAGAAGAGCCAGTCTTTTGTACTTCAGTCGGCATTGTGCCTTTTGCATTTAATTCCGATGCAATTTCTGTGTTTCATCGTCAATAAGAAGGTCAGAGTGAAATAGTATACGTAAAGTGAAGCATCGGAATCTATAACTAGTGTCACAGGAATGGTTCAAAGCATAGACAGTAAGAAGAGTCAGTTTTCTTGTACTTAGGTCAGCATTGTGCCTTTTGTATTAAATTCCGATGAAATTTCTGTGTTTCATCACAATAAAAAGGTCAGTGGGATACAGTAAACCTGAAGTGAAGCATCGGATTCTAAAACCGGTCTCACAGGAAAGTTTCAAAACATAGAGAGTAAGAAGAGCCAGTCTTCGTTTACTTGAGTCGGCATTGTGCCTTTTGTATTTAATTCCGATGCAATTTCTGTGTTTCATCGTCAATAAGAAGGACAGAGGAATACAGTTAACCTGAAGTGATGCATCGGAATCCATAACTAGTGTCACATGAATGGTTCAAAACATAGGCAGTAAGAAGAGTAAGTTTTCTTGTTCTTAAGTCGGCATTGTGCCTCTTGTATTTAATTCAGATGCAATTTCTGTGTTTCAACGTCAATAAGGAGGTCAGAGGGATACGGTAAACGTGAAGTGAAGCATCGGAATCTATAACTAGTGTCACAGGAATGGTTCAAACATGGATAGTAAGAAGAATCAGTTTTCATGTACTTAATCGGCATTGTGACTTTTCTATTTAATTCCGATGCAATTTCTGTGTTTCATCGTCAATAAGAAGGACAGAGGAATACAGTAAACCTGAAGTGAAGCATCGGAATTTATAACTAGTGTCACAGGAATGGTTCAATGCATAGACAGTAAGAAGAGTTAGTTTTATTGTACTTAAGTCGGCATTGTGCCATTAGTATATAATTCCGAAGGAAATTCAGTGTATCATCGTCAATTACAAGGTCAGAGAGATACAGTGAACCTGAAGTGAAGCATCGGAATCTATAACTAGTGTCACAGGAATGGTTCAAATCATAGACAGTAAGAAGAGTCAGTTTTCTTGTACTTAAGTCGGCATTGTGCCTTTTGTATTTAATTACGATACAATTTCTGTGTTTCATCGTCAATAAGAAGGTCAGAGCGATACAGTAAACCTGAAGTGAAGCATCGGAATCTAAAACCGGTCTCACAAGAGACTCTCAAAACATAGACAGTAAGAAGAGCCAGTCTTCGTGTACTTGAGTCGGCATTGTGCCTTTTGTATTTAATTCCGATGCAATTTCTGTGTTTCATCTTCAATAAGAAGGTCAGAGGGATACAGTAAACCTGAAGTGAAGCATCGGAATGCATAGCTAGTGTCACATGAATGGTTCAAAACATAGACTGTAAGAAGAGTCAATTTTCTTGTACTTAAGTCGGCATTGTGCCTTTTGTATTTAATTCTGATGCAATTTCTGTGTTTTATCGTCAATAAGGAGGTCAGAGGGATACGGTAAACCTGAAGTGAGGCATCGGAATCTATAACTAGTGTCACAGGAATGGTCCAAAGCACAGATAGTAAGAAGAATCAGATTTCATGTACTTAATCGGCATTGTGCCTTTTGTATTTAAATCCGATGCAATTTCTGTGTTTCATCGTCAATAAGAAGGTGAGAGAGATACAGTAAACATATAGTGAAGCATCGGAATTTAATACTGGTCTCACAGGAAATGTTGAAATCATAGTCCGTAGGAAGAGTCAGTCTTCTTGTACTTAAGTCAGCATAGTGCCTTTTGTATTTAATTCTGATGCAATTTCTGTGTTTCATCGTCAATAAGAAGTTCCAAGAGATACAGTAAACATATAGTGAAGCATCGGAATCTAAAACTGGTCTCACAGGAAATGTTCAAATCATAGTCAGTAAGAAGAGTCAGTCTTCTTGTACTTAAGTCGGCGTTGTGCCTTTTGTATTTAATTCCGATGCAATTTCTGTGTTTCATCGTCAATAAGAAGGTCCCAGGGATACAGTAAACATATAGTGAAGCATCAGAATCTAAAACTGGTCTCACTGGAGACGTTCAAAACATAGTCAGTAAGGATAGTCAGTCTTCTTGTACTTAAGTCGGCATTGTGCCTTTTGCATTTAATTGCGATGCAATTTCTGTGTTTCATCGTCAATAAGAAGGTCCAAGGGATACAGTTAAAATGAACTGAAGCATCGGACCCTAAAACTGGTCTCACAGGAATGGTTGAAAACATAGACAGTATGAAGAGATAGTTTTCTTGTACTTAAGTCAGCATTGTGCCTTTTCTGTTTATTTATGATTCAATTTCTGTGTTTCATCGTCAATAAGAAGGTCAGAGGGATACAGTGAACCTGAAGTGAAGCATCGGAATCAATAACTAGTGTCACAGGAATGGTTCAAATCATATAGAGTAAGAAGAGTCAGTTTTCTTGTACTTCAGTCGGCTTTGTGCCTTTTGTATTTAATTCCGATGCAATTTCTGTAATTCATCGTCAATAAGAAGGTCAGAGGGATACAGTAAACCCGAAGTGAAGCATCGGATTCTAAAACCGGTCTCACAGGAAAGTTTCAAAACATAGAGAGTAAGAAGAGCCAGTCTTCGTGTACTTGAGTCGGCATTGTGCCTTTTGCATTTAATTCCGATGCAATTTCTGTGTTTCATCGTCAATAAGGAGGTGAGAGGGATACAGTAAACCTGACGTGAAGCATCGGAATCTATAACTAGTGTCACAGGAATGTTTCAAACATAGATAGTAAGACGAATCAGTTTTCATGTACTTAATCGGCATTGTAACTTTTCTATTTAATTCCGATGCAATTTCTGTGTTTCATCGTCAATAAGAAGGTCACAGGGATACAGTAAACCAGAAGTGAAACATCGGAATCTATAACTAGTGTCGCAGGAATGGTTCAAACATAGACAGTAAGAAGAGTCAGTTCTCTTGTACTTAATTCGGCATTGTGCTTTTGTATTTAATTCCGATGCAATTTCTGTGTTTCATCGTCAATAAGAAGGTCAGAGGGATACAGTAAACCTGAAGTGAAGCATCGGAATCCATAACTAGTTGGGTCAAAACATGGACTGTAAGAAGTCAGTTATCTTGTTCTGAAGTCGGCATTGTGCCTTTTCTATTTAATTTCGATGCAATTTCTGTGTTTCATCGTCAATAGGAAGGTCAGAGGGATACAGTAAACATGAAGTGAAGCATCGGAATCAATAACAAGTGTCACAGGATTGGTTCAAAACATAGACAGTTAGTAGAGCCAGTCTTCTTGTACTTGAGTCGGCATTGTGCCTATGTATTTAATTCCGTTGCAATTTCTGTGTTTCATCGTCAATAAGAAGGTCAGAGGGATACAGTAAACCAGAAGTGAAGCATCGGAATCTACAACTAGTGTCACAAGAATGGTTCAAAACATAGACATTAAGAAGAGCCAGTCTTCTTGTACTTGAGTCGGCATTGTGCCATGTGTATTTAATTCCGATGCAATTTCTGTGTTTCATCGTCAATAAGAATGTCACTGGGATACAGTAAACCCGAAGTGAAGCATCGGAATCTATAACTAGTGTCACAGGAATGGTTCAAAACAAAGACAGTAGGAAGAGTCAGTTCTCTTGTACTTAAGTCGGCATTGTGCTTTTGTATTTAATTCCGATGCAATTTCTGTGTTTCATCGTCAATAAGAAGGTCAGAGGGATACAGTAAACCTGAAGTGAAGCATCGGAATCTATGACTAGTGTCACGGGAATGCTTCAAAACATAGACAGTAAGAAGAGTCAGTTTTCTTGTACTTAAGTCGGCACTGTGCCTTTTCTATTTAATTCTGATGCATTTTTTTTGTGTTTCATCGTCAATAAGAAGGTCAGTGGGATACAGTAAACCTGAAGTGAAGCATCGGAATCTATAACTAGTGTCACAGGAATGGTTCAAAACATAGACAGTAAGAAGAGTCAGTTCTCTTGTATTTAAGTAGGCATTGTGCTTTTGTATTTAATTCCGATGCAATTTCTGTGTTTCATCGTCAATAAGAAGGTCAGAGGGATACAGTAAACCTGAAGTGAAGCATCGGAATCTATAACTATTGTCACAGGAATGGTTCAAAGCATAGACAGTAAGAAGAGCCAGTATTCTTGTACTTTTGTCGGCATTGTGCCTTGTGTATTTAATTCCGATGCAATTTCTGTGTTTCATCGACAATAAGAAGGTCAGTGGGATACAGTGAACCCGAAGTGAAGCGTCGGAATCTATAACTAGTGTCACAGGAATGGTTCAAAACAAAGACAGTAGGAAGAGTCAGTTCTCTTGTACTTAAGTCGGCATTGTGCTTTTGTATTTAATTGCGATGCAATTTCTGTGTTTCATCGTCAATAAGAAGGTCAGAGGGATACAGTAAACCTGAAGTGAAGCATCGGAATCTATAACTAGTGTCACGGGAATGCTTCAAATCTTAGACAGTAAGAAGAGTTAGTTTTCTTGTACTTAAGTCGGCATTGTGCCTTTTCTATTTAATTCTGATGCAATTTCTGTGTGTCGTCGTCAATAAGAAGGTCAGGGAGATACAGTAAACATATAGTGAAGCATCGGAATCTAAAACTGGTCTCACAGGAAATGTTGAAATCATAGTCAGTAGGAAGAGTCAGTCTTCTTGTACTTATGTCAGCATAGTGCCTTTTGTATTTAATTCTGATGCAATTTCTGTGTTTCATCGTCAATAAGAAGGTCCAAGTTATACAGTAAACATATAGTGAAGCATCGGAATCTAAAACTGGTCTCACAGGAAATGTTCAAAACATAGTCAGTAAGAAGAGTCAGTCTTCTTGTACTTAAGTCGGCATTGTGCCTTTTGTATTTAATTCCGATACAATTTCTGTGCTTCATCGTCAATAAGAAGGTCAGAGGGATACAGTAAATCTGAAGTGAAGCATCGGAATCTATAACTAGTGTCACAGGAATGGTTCAAAGCATAGACAGTAAGAAGAGTGAGTTTTCTTGTACTTAAGTCGGCATTGTGCCTTTTGTATTTAATTCCGATGCAATTTCTGTGTTTTATCGTCAATAAGAAGGTCAGAGGGATACAGTAAACCTGAAGTGAAGCATCGGAATCCATAACTAGTGTCACATGAATGGTTCAAAACATAGGCAGTAAGAAGAGTCAGTTTTCTTGTTCTTAAGTCGGCATTGTGCCTCTTGTATTCAATTCAGATGCAATTTCTGTGTTTCATCGTCAATAAATAGGTGAGAGGGATACGGTAAACCTGAAGTGAAGCATCGGAATCTATAACTAGTGTCACAGGAATGGTTCAAACATAGATAGTAAGAAGAATCAGTTTACATGTACTTAATCGGCATTGTGACTTTTCTATTTAATTCCGATGCAATTTCTGTGTTTCATCGTCAATAGGAAGGTCAGAGGGATACAGTAAACCTGAACTGAAGCATCGGAATCTGTAACAAGTGTCACAGGATTGGTTCAAAACATAGACAGTTAGAAGAGCCAGTCTCCTTGTACTTGAGTCGGCATTGCGCCTATGTATTTAATTCCGTTGCAATTTCTGTGTTTCATCGTCAATAAGAAGGTCATAGGGATACAGTAAACCTGAAGTGAAGCATCGGAATCTATAACTAGTGTCACAAGAATGGTTCAAAGCATAGACAGTAAGAAGAGCCAGTCTTCTTGTACTTGAGTCGGCATTGTGCCTTGTGTATTTAATTCCGATGCAATTTCTGTGTTTCATCGTCAATAAGAAGGCCAGTGGGATACAGTAAACCCGAAGTGAAGCATCGGAATCTATAACTAGGGTCACAGGAATGGTTCAAAACAAAGACAGTAGGAAGAGTCAGTTCTCTTGTACTTAAGTCGGCATTGTGATTTTGTATTTAATTCCGATGCAATTTCTGTGTTTCATCGTCAATAAGAAGGTCAGAGGGATACAGTAAACCTGAAGTGAAGCATCGGAATTTATGACTAGTGTCACGGGAATGCTTCAAAACATAGACAGTAAGAAGAGTCAGTTTTCTTGTACTTAAGTCGGCGTTGTGTTTTTTGTATTTCATTCGGACGGAATTTCAGTGTTTCATCGTCAATAAGAAGGTCAGAGGGATACAGTGAACCTGTAGTGAAGCATCGGAATCAATAACTAGTGTCACAAGAATGGTTCAAAGCATAGACAGTAATAAGAGTTAGTCTTCTTGTACTTAGGTTGGCATTGTGCCTTTTGAATTTAATTCCGATGCAATTACTGTGTTTCGTCGTCAATAACAAGATCCAAGGGATACAGTAAACCTGAAGTGAAGCATCGGAATCTAAAACCGGTCTCACAGGAAAGATTCAAAACATAGACAGTAAGAAGAGTTAGTTTTCTTGTACTTAAGTCAGCATTGTGCCTTTTCTATTTAATTCTGAATTAATTTCTGTGTTTCATCGTCAATAAGAAAGTCAGAGGGATACAGTAAACCTGAAGTGAAGCATCGGAATCTATAACTAGTGTCACAGGAATGGTACAAAACATAGACAGTAAGAAGAGTCAGTTCTCTTGTACTTAAGTCGGCAATTTGCCTTTTGTATTTAATTCCGATACAATTTCTGTGTTTCATCGTCAATAAGAAGGTCAGAATCGTCAACCTGAAGTGAAGCATCGGAATCTACAACTAGTGTCACATGAATGGTTCAAAACATAGACAGTAAGAAGAGTCAGTTTTCTTGTACTTAAGTCGGCATTGTGCCTTTTGTATTTCATTCCGATGCAATTTCTGTGTTTCATCGTCAATAAGAAGGTCAGAGGGATACAGTGAACCTGAAGTGAAGCATCGGAATGTATAACTATTGTCACAGGAATGGTTCAAAACATAGAAAGTAAGAAGAGTCAGTCTTCTTGTACTTAGGTCGGCATTGTGCCTCTTGTATTTAATTCCGATGCAATTTCTGTGTTTCATCGTCAATAAGAAGGTCAGAGGGATACAGTAAACCTGAAGTGAAGCATCTAAATCTATATCTAGTGTCACATGAATGATTCAAAACATAGACAGTAAGAAGAATCAGTTTTCTTCTACTAAAGTCGGCATTGTGCCTATTGTATTTCATTCCGATGCCATTTCTGTGTTTCATCGTCAATAAGAAGGTCAGAGCGATACAGTGATCCTGAACTGAAGCATCGGAATCTATAACTAGTGTCACAGGAATGTTCAAAAAATAGAAAGTAAGAAGGGTAAGTTTTATTGTACTTATGTCGGCATTGTGCCTCTTGTATTTAAATCCGATGCAATTTCTGTGTTTCATCGACAATAAGAGGGTCAGAGGGATACAGTAAACCTGAAGTGAAGCATCGGAATCTACAATTAGTGTGACAGGAATGGTTCTAAACATAGACAGTAAGAGGAGTCAGTTTTCTTGTACTTAAGTCGGCATTGTGCCTTTTGTATTTCATTCCGATGCAATTTCTGTGTTTCATCATCAATAAGAAGGTCAGAGGGATACAGTGAACCTGAAGTGAAGCATCGGAATCTATAACTATTGTCACAGGAATGCTTCAAAACATAGAAAGTAAGAAGAGTCAGTCTTCTTGTACTTAGGTCGGCATTGTGCCTCTTGTATTTAATTCCGATGCAATTTCTGTGTTTCATCGTCAATAAGAAGGTCAGAGGGATACAGTAAACCTGAAGTGAAGCATCGGAATCTATAACTAGTGTCACATGAATGGTTCAAAACACAGACAGTAAGAAGAGTCAGTTTTCTTGTACTTATGTCGGCATTGTGCCTTTTGTATTTCATTCCGATGCAATTTCTGTGTTTCATCGTCAATAAGAAGGTCAGAGGGATACAGTAAACCTGAAGTGAAGCATCGGAATCTATAACTAGTGTCACAGGAATGGTTCAAAACATAGACAGTAAGAAGAGTCAGTTCTCTTGTACTTAAGTCAGCAATTTCCTTTTGTATTTAATTCCGATACAATTTCTGTGGTTCATCGTCAATAAGAAGGTCAGAATCGTCAACCTGAAGTGAAGCATCGGAATCTCCAACTAGTGTCACATGAATGGTTCAAAACATAGACAGTAAGAACAGTCAGTTTTTTTGTACTTAAGTCGGCATTGTGCCATTTCTATTCAATTCCGACGCAATTTCTGTGTTTCATCGTCAATAAGAAGGTCAGAGGGATACAGTAAACGTGAAGTGAGGCATCGGAGTGTGTAACTAGTGGCATAGGAATGGTTCAAAACATAGATAGTAAGAAGAGCCAGTCTTTTTGTACCTGAGTTGGCATTGTGCCTTTTGTATTTCATTCCGATACAATTTCTGTGTTTCATCGTCAATAAGAAGGTCAGAGGGATACAGTAAACCTGAAGTGAAGCATCGGAATCTATAACTAGTGTCACAGGAATGGTTCAAAACATAGACAGTAAGTAGAGTCAGTTTTCTTGTACTTAAGTCGGCATTGTGCCTTTTGTATTTAATTCCGATGCAATTTCTGTGTTTCATCGTCAATAAGAGGGTCAGAGGGATACAGTAAACCTCAAGTGAAGCATCGGAATCTACAATTAGTGTCACAGGAATGGTTCTAAACATAGACAGTAAGAGGAGTCAGTTTTCTTATACTTAAGTCGGCATTGTGCCTTTTGTATTTAATTCCGATGCAATTTCTGTGTTTCATCGTCAATAAGGAGGTCCAAGGGATGCAGTAAACATATAGTGAAGCAGCAGAATCTAAAACTGTTCTCACAGGAAATGTTCAAATCGTAGTCAGTAAGAAGAGTCAGTCTTCTTGTACTTAATTCGACATTATGCCTTTTGTATTTAATCCCGTTGCAATTTCTGTGTTTCATCGTCAATAAGAAGGTCCAAGGGATACAGTAAACCAGAAGTGAAGCATCGGAATCTATAACTGGTCTCACAGGAAAGGTTCAAAACATAGACAGTAAGAAGAGTTAGTTTTCTTGTACTTAATCAGCATTGTGCCTTTTCTATTTAATTCTGATTCAATTTCTGTGTTTCATCGTCAATAAGAAGGTCAGAGGGATACAGTGAACCTGAGGTGAAGCATCGGAATCTATAACTATTGTCACAGGAATGGTTCAAAACATAGAAAGTAAGAACAGACAGTTTTCTTGTACTTAAGTCGGCATTGTGCCTCTTGTATTTAATTCCGATGCAATTTCTGTGTTTCATCGTCAATAAGATGTTCAGAGGGATACAGTAAACCTGAAGTGAAGCATCGGAATCTATAACTAGTGTCACAGGAATGGTTCAAAACATACTCAGTAAGAAGAGTCAGTTTTCTTGTACTTAAGTCCGCTTGTGGCCTTTTGTATTTAATTCTGATGCAATTTCTGTGTTTCATCGTCAATAAGAAGGTCAGAGGGATACAGTAAACCTGAAGTGAAGGATCGGAATCTATAACTAGTGTCACATGAATGGTTAAAAACATAGACAGTAAGAAGAGTCAGTTTTTTTGTACTTAAGTCGGCATTGTGCCTTTTGTATTTAATTCCGATGCAATTTCTGTGTTTCATCGTCAATAAGAAGGTCAGAGGGATACTGTTAACCTGAAGTGAAGCATAGGAAACTATAACTAGTGTCACAGGAATGGTTCAAAACATAGATAGTAAGATGAATCAGTTTTCATGTACTTAAGTCGGCATTGTGCCTTTTCTATTTAATTCCGATGCAATTTCTGTGTTTCATCGTCAATAAGCTGGTCAGAGGGATACAGTAAACCTGAAGTGAAGCATCGGAATCTGTTACTAGTGACACATCAATGGTACAAAACAAAGACAGTAAGAAGAGTCAGTTTTCAAGTACTTAAGTCGGCATTGTTTCTTTTGTATTTAATTCCGATGCAATATCTGTGTTTAATCGTGAATAAGAAGGTCAGAGGGATACAGTAAACCTGAAATGAAGCATCGGAATCTATAACTAGTGTCACAGGAATGGTTCACAACATAGATAGCAAGAGGAATCATTTTTCATGCACTTAAGTCGGCATTGTGCCATTTCTATTTAATTCCGATGCAATTTCTGTGTTTCATCGTCAATAAGAAGGTCAGAGCGATACAGTAAACCTGAAGTGAAGCATCGGAGTGTGTAACTAGTGTCACAGGAATGGTTCAAAACTTAGACAGTAAGAAGAGCCAGCCTTCTTGTACTTGATTCGGTATTGTGCCTTTTGTACTTAATTCCGATGCAATTTCTGTGTTTCATCGTCAATAAGAAGGTCAGTGGGATACAGTATACCTGAAGTGAAGCATCGGAATCTATAACTAGTGTCACAGGAATGGTTCAAAACATAGACAGTAAGAAGAGTCAGTTTTCTTGTACTTAAAACGGCATTGTGCCATTAGTGTTTAATTCCGATACAATTTCAGTGTTTCATCGCCAATAAGAAGGTCAGAGGGATACAGTAAACCTGAAGTGAAGCATCGGAAACGATAACTAGTGTCACAGGAATGGTTCAAACATAGCCAGTAAGAAGAGTCAGTTTTTTTGTACTTAAGTCGGCATTGTGCCTTTTGTACTTAATTCCGATGCAATTTCTGTGTTTCATCGTCAATAAGAAGGTCAGAGGGATACAGTAAACCTGAAATGAAGCATCGGAATCTATAACTAGTGTCACAGGAATGGTTCACAACATAGATAGCAAGAGGAATCATTTTTCATGCACTTAAGTCGGCATTGTGCCATTTCTATTTAATTCCGATGCAATTTCTGTGTTTCATCGTCAATAAGAAGGTCAAAGGGATACAGTAAACATGAAGTGAAGCATCGGAATCTGTAACTAGTGTCACATGAATGGTTAAAAGCATAGACAATAAAAAGAGTCAGTTTTCTTGTACTTAAGTCGGCGTTGTGCCTTTTGTATTTCATTCCGATACAATTTCTGTGTTTCATCGTCAATAAGAAGGTCAGAGGGATACAGTAAACCTGAAGTGAAGCATCGGAATCTATAACTAGTGTCACAGGTATGGATCGAAACATAGACAGTAAGAAGAGTCAGTTTTCTTGTACTTGAGTCGGCATTGTGCCTTTTGTATTTAATTCCGATGCAATTTCTGTGTTTCATCGTCAATAAGAAGGTCAGAGGGATACTGTAAACCTGAATTGAAGCATAGGAAACTATAACTAGTGTCACAGGATTGGTTCAAAACATAGACAGTAAGAAGAGTCAGTTTTCTTGTACTTAAGTCCGCTTGGGGCCTTTTGTATTTAATTCTGATGCAATTTCTGTGATTCATCATCAATAAGAAGGTCAAGGCGATACAGTAAACATATAGTGAAGCATCGGAATCAAAAACTAGTTTCACAGGAAATGTTCAAAACATAGTCAGTAAGAAGAGCCAGTCTTCTTGTACATGAGTCGGCATTGTGCCCTTTGTATTTAATTCCGATGCAATTTCTGTGTTTCATCGTCATTAAGAAGGTCAGAGGGATACAGTAAACCGGAAGTGAAGCATCGGAATCTATAACTAGTGTCACAGGAATGGTTCAAAACATAGACAGTAAGAAGAGTCAGTTTTCTTGTACTTATGTCGGTGTTGTGCCTTTTGTATTTAATTCCGATACAATTTCTGTGTTTCATCGTCAATAAGAAGGTCAGAGGGATACAGTAAACCTGAAGTGAAGCATCGGAATCTATAACTAGTGTCACAGGAATGGATCGAAACATAGACAGTAAGAAGAGTCAGTTTTCTTGTACTTGAGTCGGCATTGTGCCTTTTGTATTTAATTCCGATGCAATTTCTGTGTTTCATCGTCAATAAGAAGGTCAGAGGGATACAGTAAACCTGAAGTGAAGCATCGGAATCTAAAACCGGTCTCACGGGAAAGTTTCTAAACATAGACAGTAAGAAGAGCCAGTCTTCTTGTACTTGAGTCGGCATTGTGTCTTTTGTATTTAATTCCGATACAATTTCTGTGTTTCATCGTCAATAAGAAGGCAGAGGAATACAGTAAACCTGAAGTGAAGCATCGGAATCTATAACTAGTGTCACATGAATGGATCAAAGCATAGACAGTAAGAAGACTCAGTTTTCTTGTACTTGAGTCGGCATTGTGCCTTTTGTATTTAATTCCAATGTAATATCTGTGTTTCATCGTCGATAAGGAGGTCAGAGGAATACAGTAAACCTGGAGTGAATCATCGGAATCTATAACTAGTGTCACAGGAATGGTTCAAACCATAGATATTAAGAAGAATCAGTTTTCATGTACTTAAGTCGGCATTGTGCCAATTCTATTTAATTACGATGCAATTACAGTGTTTCATCGTCAACAAGAAGGTCAGAGGGATACAGTAAACCTGAAGTGAAGCATCGGAATTTGTAACTAGTCTCACAGGAATGGAACAATCATAGACAGTAAGAAGAGTCAGTCTTCTTGTACTTGAGTGGGCATTGTGCCTTTTGTACTTAATTCCGATGCAATTTCTGTGTTTCATCGTCAATAAGAAGGTCAGAGGGATACAGTAAACCCGAAGTGAAACATCGGAATCTATAACTAGTGTCACAGGAATTGTTCAAACATAGAGAGTAAGAAGAGTCAGTCTTCTTGTACTTAAGTCGGGATTGTGCCTTTTGTATATAATTCCGATGCAATTTCTGTGTTTCATCGTCTATAAGAAGGTCAGAGGGATGCAGTAAACCTGAAGTGAGCATCGGAATCTATAACTAGTGTCACAGGAATGGTTCAAAACATAGACAGTAAGAAGAGTCAGTTTTCTTGTACATAAGTCGGCATTGTGCTATTTGTATTTAATTCCGATACAATTTCTGTGTTTCATCGCCAATAAGAAGGTCAGAGGGATACAGTAAACCTGAAGTGAAGCATCGGAATCGATAACTAGTGTCACAGGAATGGTTCAAAGCATAGACAGTAAGAAGAGTCAGTTTTCTTGTACTTAAGTCGGCATTGTGCTTTTGTATTTAATTCCCATGCAATTTCTGTGTTTCATCGTCAATAAGAAGGTCAGAGGGATATAGTAAACCTGAAGTGAAGCATCGGAATCTATAACTAGTGTCACATGAAAAGTTCAAAGCATAGACAGTAAGAAGAGTCAGTTTTCTTGTACTTAAGTCGGCATTGTGCCTTTTGTATTTCATTCCGATAGATTTTCTGTGTCTCATCGTCAATAAGAAGGTCAGAGGGATACAGTAAACCTGAAGTGAAGCATCGGAATCTATAACTGGTGTCACAGGAATGGATCGAAACATAGACAGTAAGAAGAGTCAGTTTTCTTGTACTTGAGTCGGCATTGTGCCTTTTGTATTTAATTCCGATGCAATTTCTGTGTTTCATCGTCAATAAGGAGGTCAGAGGGATACTGTAAACCTGAAGTGAAGCATAGGAAACTATAACTAGTGTCACAGGAATGGTTCAAAACATAGACAGTAAGAAGAGTCAGTTTTCTTGTACTTAAGTCGGCATTGTGTCTTTTGTATTTAATTCCGATGCAATTTCTGTGTTTCATCGTCAATAAGAAGGTCAGATGGATACAGTAATCCGGAAGTGAAGCATCGGAATCTATAACTAGTGTCACAGGAATGGTTCAAAACATAGACAGTAAGAAGAGTCAGTTTTCTTGTACTTAAGTCGGCATTGTGCCATTTGTATTTAATTCCGATACAATTTCTGTGTTTCATCGTCAATAAGAGAGTCAGAGGGATACAGTATACCTGAAGTGAAGCATCGGAATCTATAACTAGTGTCACAGGAATGGTTCAAAACATAGATAGTAAGATGAATCAGTTTTCATGTACTTAAGTCGGCATTGTGCCTTTTCTATTTAATCCCGATGCAATTTCTGTGTTTCAGCGTTAATAAGAAGGTCAGAGGGATACAGTAAACCTGAAGTGAAGCATCGGAATCTAAAACCGGTCTCACGGGAAAGTTTCAAAACATAGACAGTAAGAAGAGCTAGTCTTCTTGTACTTGAGTCGGCATTGTGCCTTTTGTATTTAATTCCGATACAATTTCTGTGTTTCATCGTCAATAAGAAGGCAGAGGAATACAGTAAACCTGAAGTGAAGCATCGGAATCTATAACTAGTGTCACATGAATGGATCAAAGCATAGACAGTAAGAAGACTCAGTTTTCTTGTACTTGAGTCGGCATTGTGCCTTTTGTATTTAATTCCGATGTAATATCTGTGTTGCATCGTCGATAAGGAGGTCAGAGGAATACAGTAAACCTGGAGTGAATCATCGGAATCTATAACTAGTGTCACAGGAATGGTTCAAAACATAGATATTAAGAAGAATCAGTTTTCATGTACTTAAGTCGGCATTGTGCCAATTCAAATTAAATTACGATGCAGTTACAGTGTTTCATCGTCAATAAGAAGGTCAGAGGGATACAGTAAACCTGAAGTGAAGCATCGGAATCTGTAACTAGTCTCACAGGAATGGAACAAAACATAGACAGTAAGAAGAGTCAGTCTTCTTGTACTTGAGTGGGCATTGTGCCTATTTTACTTAATTCCGATGCAATTTCTGTGTTTCATCGTCAATAACAAGGTCAGAGGGATACAGTAAACCCGAAGTGAAACATCGGAATCTATAACTAGTGTCACAGGAATGGTTCAAAACATAGACAGTAGGAAGGGTCAGTTCTCTTGTACTTAAGACGGCATTGTGTTTTTGTATTTAATTCCGATGCAATTTCTGTGTTTCATCGTCAATAAGAAGGTCAGACGGATACAGTAAACCTGAAGTGAAGCATCGGAATGTGTAACTAGTGTCACAGGAATGGTTCAAATCATAGACACTAAGAAGAGTCAGTTTTCTTCTACTTAAGCCGGCATTGTGCCTTTTGTATTTCATTCCGATGCAATTTCTGTGTTTCATCGTCAATATGAATGTCAGAGGGATACTGTAAACCTGAATTGAAGCATAGGAAACTATAACTAGTGTCACAGGAATGGTTCAAAACATAGACAGTAAGAAGAGTCAGTTTTCTTGTACTTAAGTCGGCATTGTGCCATTTGAATTTAATTCCGATACAATTTCTGTGTTTCATCGTCAATAAGAGAGTCAGAGGGATACAGTATACCTGAAGTGAAGCATCGGAATCTATAACTAGTGTCACAGGAATGGTTCAAAACATAGATAGTAAGATGAATCAGTTTTCATGTACTTAAGTCGGCATTGTGCCTTTTCTATTTAATCCCGATGCAATTTCTGTGTTTCATCGTCAATAAGATGGTCAGAGGGATACAGTAAACCTGAAGTGAAGCATCGGAATCTGTAACTAGTGTCACATGAATGGTACAACACAAAGACAGTAAGAAGAGTCAGTTTTCTTGTACTTCAGTCGGCATTGTTTCTTTTGTATTTAATTCCGATGCAATATCTGTGTTTAATCGTGAATAAGAAGGTCAGAGGGATACAGTAAACCTGAAATGAAGCATCGGAATCTATAACTAGTGTCACAGGAATGGTTCACAACATAGATAGTAAGAGGAATCTGTTTTCATGTACTTAAGTCGGCATTGTGCCATTTCTATTTAATTCCGATGCAATTTCTGTGTTTCATCGACAATAAGAAGGTCAGAGGGATACAGTAAACCTGAAGTGAAGCATCGGAGTGTGTAACTAGTGTCACAGGAATGGTTCAAAACATAGACAGTAAGAAGAGCCAGTCTTCTTGTACTTGAGTCGGCATTGTGCCTTTTGTATTTCATTCCGATGCAATTTCTGTGTTTCATCGTCAATAAGAAGGTCAGAGGGATACAGTAAACCGGAAGTGAAGCATCGGAATCTATAACTAGTGTCACAGGAATGGTTCAAAACATAGACAGTAAGAAGAGTCAGTTTTCTTGTACTTATGTCGGTGTTGTGCCTTTTGTATTTAATTCCGATACAATTTCTGTGTTTCATCGTCAATAAGAAGGTCAGAGGGATACAGTAAACCTGTAGTGAAGCATCGGAATCTATAACTAGTGTCACAGGAATGGATCGAAACATAGACAGTAAGAAGAGTCAGTTTTCTTGTACTTGAGTCGGCATTGTGCCTTTTGTATTTAATTCCGATGCAATTTCTGTGTTTCATCGTCAATAAGAACGTCAGAGGAATACAGTAAACCTGAAGTGAAGCATAGGAATCTATAACTAGTGTCACATCAATGGATCAAAGCATAGACAGTAAGAAGACTCAGTTTTCTTGTACTTAAGTCGGCATTGTGCCTTTTGTATTTAATTCCGATGTAATATCTGTGTTTCATCGTCGATAAGAAGGTCAGAGGGATACAGTAAACCTGGAGTGAATCATCGGAATCTAAAACTAGTGTCACAGGAATGGTTCAAAACATAGATATTAAGAAGAATCAGTTTTCATGTACTTAAGTCGGCATTGTGCCTATTCTACTTAATTACGATGCAATTACTGTGTTTCATCGTCAATAAGAAGGACAGAGGGATACAGTAAACCTGAAGTGAAGCATCGGAATCTGTAACTAGTCTCACAGGAATGGAACAAAACATAGACAGTAAGAAGAGTCAGTCTTCTTGTACTTGAGTCGGCATTGTGCCTTTTGTACATAATTCCGATGCAATTTCTGTGTTTCATCGTCAATAAGAAGGTCAGAGGGATACAGTAAACCCGAAGTGAAACATCGGAATCTATAACTAGTGTCACAGGAATGGTTCAAAACATAGACAGTAGGAAGGGTCAGTTGTCTTGTACTTAAGTCGGCATTGTGTTTTTGTATTTAATTCCGATGCAATTTCTGTGTTTCATCGTCAATAAGAAGGTCAGAGGGATACAGTAAACCTGAAGTGAAGCATCGGAATGTGTAACTAGTGTCACAGGAATGGTTCAAATCATAGACAGTAAGAAGAGTCAGTTTTCTTGTACTTAAGTCGGCATTGTGCCTTTTGTATTTCATTCCGATTCAATTTCTGTGTTTCATCGTAAATAAGAAGATCAGAGCGATACAGTGATTCTGAAGTGAAGCATCGGAATCTATAACTAGTGTCACAGGAATGGTTCAAAACATAGAAAGTAAGAAGAGTCAGTTTTCTTGTTCTTATGTCGGCATTGCGCCAATTGTATTTAAATCCGATGCAATTTCTGTGTTCATCGTCAATAAGAAGGTCAGAGGGATACAGTAAACCTGAAGTGAAGCATCGGAATCTATAACTAGTGTCACATGAATGGTTCTAAACATAGACAGTAAGAAGAGTCAGTTTTCTTGTACTTAGGTCGGCATTGTGCCTTTTGTATTTAATTCCGATGCACTTTCTGTGTTTCATCGTCTATAAGAAGGTCAGAGGGATACAGTAAACCTGAAGTGAGCATCGGAATCTATAACTAGTGTCACAGGAATGGTTCAAAACATAGACAGTAACAAGAGTCAGTTTTCTTGTACTTAAGTCGGCATTGTGCTATTTGTATTTAATTCCGAATCAATTTCTGTGCTTCATCGCCAATAAGAAGGTCAGAGGGATACAGTAAACCTGAAGTGAAGCATCGGAATCGATAACTAGTGTCACAGGAATGGTTCAAAGCATAGACAGTAAGAAGAGTCAGTTTTCTTGTACTTAAGTCGGCATTGTGCCTTTTGTATTTAATTCCGATGCAATTTCTGTGATTCATCGCCAATAAGAAGGTCAGAGGGATACAGTAAACCTGAGGTGAAGCATCGGAATCTAAAACCGGTCTCTCAGGAAAGTTTCAAAACATAGCCAGTAAGAAGAGCCAGTCTTCTTGTACTTGAGTCGGCATTGTGCTTTTGTATTTAACTCATATGCAATATCTGTGTTTCATCGTCAATAAGAAGGTCAGAGGGATACAGTAAACCTGAAGTGAAGCATCGGAATCTATAACTAGCGTCACATGAATGGTTAAAAACATAGACAGTAAGAAGAGTCAGTTTTCTTGTACTTAAGTCGGCATTGTGTCTTTTGTATTTTATTACGATGCAATTTCTGTGTTTCATCGTCAATAAGACGGTCAGATGGATACAGTAAACCGGAAGTGAAGCATCGGAATCTATAACTAGTGTCACAGGAATGGTTCAAAACATAGACAGTAAGAAGAGTCAGTTTTCTTGTACTTAAGTCGGCATTGTGCCATTTGTATTTAATTCCGATACAATTTCTGTGTTTCATCGTCAATAAGAGAGTCAGAGGGATACAGTAAACCTGAAGTGAAGCATCGGAATCTATAACTAGTGTCACAGGAATGGTTCAAAACATAGATAGTAAGATGCATCAGTTTTCATGGACTTAAGTCAGCATTGTGCCTTTTCTATTTAATCCCGATGCAATTTCTGTGTTTCATCGTCAATAAGATGGTCAGAGGGATACAGTAAACCTGAAGTGAAGCATCGGAATCTGTAACTAGTGTCACATGAATGGTACAACACAAAGACAGTAAGAAGAGTCAGTTTTCTTGTAGTTAAGTCGGCATTGTTTCTTTTGTATTTCATTCCGATGCAATATCTGTGTTTAATCGTGAATAAGAAGGTCAGAGGGATACAGTAAACCTGAAATGAAGCATCGGAATCTATAACTAGTGTCACAGGAATGGTTCACAACATAGGTAGTAAGAGGAATCTGTTTTCATGTACTTAAGTCGGCATTGTGCCATTTCTATTTAATTCCGATGCAATTTCTGTGTTACATCGTCAATAAGAAGGTCAGTGGGATACAGTAAACCTGAAGTGAAGCATCGGAATCTATAACTAGTGTCACAGGAATGGTTCAAAACATAGACAGTAAGAAGAGTCAGTTTTCTTGTACTTATGTCGGCATTGTGCCTCTTGTATTTAAATCCGATGCAATTTCTGTGTTCATGGTCAATAAGAAGGTCAGAGGTATACAGTAAACCTGGAGTGAAGCATCGGAATCTATAACTAGTGTCACATGAATGGTTCAAAACATAGACAGTAAGAAGAGTCAGTTTTCTTGTACTTAGGTCGGCATTGTGCCTTTTGTATTTAATTCTGATGCAATTTCTGTGTTTCAACGTCTATAAGAAGGTCAGAGGGATACAGTAAACCTGAAGTGAGCATCGGAATCTATAACTGGTGTCACAGGAATGGTTCAAAACATAGACAGTAAGAAGAGTCAGTTTTCTTGTACTTAAGTCGGCATTGTGCCATTAGTATTTAATTCCGATACAATTTCAGTGTTTCATCGCCAATAAGGAGGTCAGAGGGATACAGTAAACCTGAAGTGAAGCATCGGAAACGATAACTAGTGTCACAGGAATGGTTCAAAGCATAGACAGTAAGAAGAGTCAGTTTTCTTGTACTTAAGTCGGCATTGTGCCTTTTGTACTTAATTCCGATGCAATTTCTGTGTTTCATCATCAATAAGAAGGTCAGAGGGATACAGTAAACCTGAGGTGAACCATCGGAATCTAAAACCGGTCTCTCAGGAAAGTTTCAAAACATAGACAGTAAGAAGAGCCAGTCTTCTTGTACTTGAGTCGGCATTGTGCTTTTGTATTTATTTCCGATGCAATTTCTGTGTTTCATCGTCAATAAGAAGGTCAAAGGGATACAGTAAACCTGAAGTGAAGCATCGGAATCTGTAACTAGTGTCACATGAATGGTTAAAAGCATAGACAGTAAGAAGGGTCAGTTTTCTTGTACTTATGTCGGCATTGTTTCTTTTGTATTTAATTCCGATGCAATATCTGTGTTTCATCGTCAATAAGAAGGTCAGAGGGATACAGTAAACCTGAAGTGAAGCATCGGGATGTGTAACTAGTGGCATAGGAATGGTTCAAAACATAGATAGTAAGAAGAGCCAGTCTTTTTGTACCTGAGTCGGCATTGTGCCTTATGTATTTAACTCCGATGCAATTTCTGTGTTTCATCGTCAATAAGAAGGTCATAGCGATACAGTAAGCCTGAAGTGAAGCATCGGAATCGATAACTAGTGTCACAGGAATGGTTCAAAACATAGACAGTAAGAAGAGTCAGTTTACTTGTACTTAAATCGGCATTGTGCCTTTTCTATTTAATTCCGATACAATTTCTGTGTTTCGTCGTCAATAAGAAGATCCAAGGGATACAGTAAACCTGAAGTGAAGCATCGGAATCTAAAACCGGTCTCTCAGGAAAGTTTCAAAACATAGCCAGTAAGAAGAGCCAGTCTTCTTGTACTTGAGTCGGCATTGTGCTTTTGTATTTAATTCCCATGCAATATCTGTGTTTCATCGTCAATAAGAAGGTCAGAGGGATACAGTAAACCTGAAGTGAAGCATCGGAATCTATAACTAGTGTCACATGAATGGTTCAAAGCATAGACAGTATGAAGAGTCAGTTTTCTTGTACTTAAGTCGGCATTGTGCCTTTTGTATTTCATTCCGATACAATTTCTGTGTTTCATCGTCAATAAGAAGGTCAGAGGGATACAGTAAACCTGAAGTGAAGCATCGGAATCTATAACTAGCGTCACATGAATGGTTAAAAACATAGACAGTAAGAAGAGTCAGTTTTCTTGTACTTAAGTCGGCATTGTGCCTTTTGTATTTAATTCCGATGCAATTTCTGTGTTTCATCGTCAATAAGAAGGTCAGAGGGATACTGTAAACCTGAAGTGAAGCATTGGAAACTATAACTAGTGTCACAGGAATGGTTCAAAACATAGAAAGTAAGAAGAGTCAGTTTTCTTGTACTTAAGTCGACATTGTTGCTTTTGTATTTAATTACGATGCAATTTCTGTGTTTCATCGTCAATAAGACGGTCAGATGGATACAGTAAACCGGAAGTGAAGCATCGGAATCTATAACTAGTGTCACAGGAATGGTTCAAAACATAGACAGTAAGAAGAGTCAGTTTTCTTGTACTTAAGTCGGCATTGTGATATTTGTATTTAATTCCCATACAATTTCTGTGTTTCATCGTCAATAAGAGAGTCAGAGGGATACAGTAAACCTGAAGTGAAGCATCGGAATCTATAACTAGTGTCACAGGAATGGTTCAAAACATAGATAGTAAGATGCATCAGTTTTCATGTACTTAAGTCAGCATTGTGCCTTTTCTATTTAATCCCGATGCAATTTCTGTGTTTCATCGTCAATAAGATGGTCAGAGGGATACAGTAAACCTGAAGTGAAGCATCGGAATCTGTAACTAGTGTCACATGAATGGTACAACACAAAGACAGTAAGAAGAGTCAGTTTTTTGTAGTTAAGTCGGCATTGTTTCTTTTGTATTTCATTCCGATGCAATATCTGTGTTTAATCGTGAATAAGAAGGTCAGAGGGATACAGTAAACCTGAAATGAAGCATCGGAATCTATAACTAGTGTCACAGGAATGGTTCACAACATAGGTAGTAAGAGGAATCTGTTTTCATGTACTTAAGTCGGCATTGTGCCATTTCTATTTAATTCCGATGCAATTTCTGTGTTTCATCGTCTATAAGAAGGTCAGAGGGATACATTAAACCTGAAGTGAAGCATCGGAGTGTGTAACTAGTGTCACAGGAATGGTTCAAAACATAGACAGTAAGAAGAGCCAGTCTTCTTGTTCTTGAGTCGGCATTGTGCCTTTTGTATTTAATTCCGATGCAATTTCTGTGTTACATCGTCAATAAGAAGGTCAGTGGGATACAGTAAACCTGAAGTGAAGCATCGGAATCGATAACTAGTGTCACAGGAATGGTTCAAAACATAGACAGTAAGAAGAGTCAGTTTTCTTGTACTTATGTCGGCATTGTGCCTCTTGTATTTAAATCCGATGCAATTTCTGTGTTCATGGTCAATAAGAAGGTCAGAGGGATACAGTAAACCTGGAGTGAAGCATCGGAATCTATAACTAGTGTCACATGAATGGTTCAAAACATAGACAGTAAGAAGAGTCAGTTTTCTTGTACTTAGGTCGGCATTGTGCCTTTTGTATTTAATTCTGATATAATTTCTGTGTTTCAACGTCTATAAGAAGGTCAGAGGGATACAGTAAACCTGAAGTGAGCATCGGAATCTATAACTGGTGTCACAGGAATGGTTCAAAACATAGACAGTAAGAAGAGTCAGTTTTCTTGTACTTGAGTCGGCATTGTGCCATTAGTATTTAATTCCGATACAATTTCAGTGTTTCATCGCCAATGAGGAGGTCAGAGGGATACAGTAAACCTGAAGTGAAGCATCGGAAACGATAACTAGTGTCACAGGAATGGTTCAAAGCATAGACAGTAAGAAGAGTCAGTTTTCTTGTACTTAAGTCGGCATTGTGCCTTTTGTACTTAATTCCGATGCAATTTCTGTGTTTCATCATCAATAAGAAGGTCAGAGGGATACAGTAAACCTGAGGTGAACCATCGGAATCTAAAACCGGTCTCTCAGGAAAGTTTCAAAACATAGACAGTAAGAAGAGCCAGTCTTCTTGTACTTGAGTCGGCATTGTGCTTTTGTATTTATTTCCGATGCAATTTCTGTGTTTCATCGTCAATAAGAAGGTCAAAGGGATACAGTAAACCTGAAGTGAAGCATCGGAATCTGTAACTAGTGTCACATGAATGGTTAAAAGCATAGACAGTAAGAAGGGTCAGTTTGCTTGTACTTATGTCGGCATTGTTTCTTTTGTATTTAATTCCGATGCAATATCTGTGTTTCATCGTCAATAGGAAGGTCAGAGGGATACAGTAAACCTGAAATGAAGCATCGGAATCTATCACTAATGTCACAGGAATGGTTCACAACATAGATAGTAAGAGGAATCAGTTTTCATGTACATAAGTCGGCATTGTGCATTTTCTATTCAATTCCGATGCAATTTCTGTGTTTCATAGTCAATAAGAAGGTCAGAGGGATACAGTAAACCTGAAGTGAAGCATCGGGATGTGTAACTAGTGGCATAGGAATGGTTCAAAACATAGATAGTAAGAAGAGCCAGTCTTTTTGTACCTGAGTCGGCATTGTGCCTTTTGTATTTAATTCCGATGCAATTTCTGTGTTTCATAGTCAATAAGAAGGACAGTGGGATACAGTAAACCTGAAGTGAAGCATCGGAATCTGTAAATAGTGTCACTGGAATGGTTCAAAGCATAGACAGTAAGAAGAGTCAGTTCTCTTGTACTTAAGTCGCCATTGTGCTGTTGTATTTAATTCCAATGCAATTTCTGTGTTTCATCGTCAATAAGAAGGTCATAGCCATACAGTAAGCCTGAAGTGAAGCATCGGAATCGATAACTAGTGTCACATGAATGGTTAAAAGCATAGACAGTAAGAAGAGTCAGTTTTCTTGTACTTATGTCGGCATTGTTTCTTTTGTATTTAATTCCGATGCAATATCTGTGTTTCATCGTCAATAAGAAGGTCAGAGGGATACAGTAAACCTGAAATGAAGCATCGGAATCTATCACTAATGTCACAGGAATTGTTCACAACATAGATAGTAAGAGGAATCAGTTTTCATGTACATAAGTCGGCATTGTGCATTTTCTATTCAATTCCGATGCAATTTCTGTGTTTCATAGTCAATAAGAAGGTCAGAGGGATACAGTAAACCTGAAGTGAAGCATCGGAATGTGTAACCAGTGGCATAGGAATGGTTCAAAACATAGATAGTAAGAAGAGCCAGTCTTTTTGTACCTGAGTCGGCATTGTGCCTTATGTATTTAACTCCGATGCAATTTCTGTGTTTCATCGTCAATAAGAAGGTCATAGCGATACAGTAAGCCTGAAGTGAAGCATCGGAATCGATAACTAGTGTCACAGGAATGGTTCAAAACATAGACAGTAAGAAGAGTCAGTTTACTTGTACTTAAATCGGCATTGTGCCTTTTCTATTTAATTCCGATACAATTTCTGTGTTTCGTCGTCAATAAGAAGATCCAAGGGATACAGTAAACCTGAAGTGAAGCAACGGAATCTAAAATCAGTCTCACATGAAAGTTTCAAAACATAGACAGTAAGAAGAGCCAGTCTTCTTGTACTTGAGTCGGCATTGTGCCTTTTGTATTTAATTCCGATGCAATTTCTGTGTTTCATCGTCAACAAGAAGGTCAGAAAGATACAGTATACCTGAAGTGAAGCATCGGAATCTGTAACTTGTGTCACAGGAATGGTTCAAACATACACAGTAAGAAGAGTCAGTTTTCCTGTAATTAAGTCCGCTTGGGGCCTTTTGTATTCAATTCTGATGCAATTTCTGTGTTTCATCATCAATAAGAAGGTCAAAGGGATACAGTAAACATATAGTGAAGCATCGGAATCAAAAACTGGTTTCACAGGAAATGTTCAAAACATAGTCAGTAAGAAGAGTCAGTCTTCTTGTACTTAAGTCGGCATTGTGCATTTTGTACTTAATTCCGATGCAATTTCTGTGTTTCATCGTCAATAAGAAGGTCAGAGGGATACAGTAAACGTATAGTGAAGCATCGGAATCTAAAACTGGTCTCACAGGAAATGTTCAAAAGATAGTCAGTAAGAAGAGTCAGTCGTCTTGTATTTATGTCGGCGTTGTGCCTTTTGTATTTAATTCCGATGCAATATCTGTGTTTCATCGTCAATAAGTAGGTCCAAGGGATGCAGTAAACATATAGTGAAGCAGCAGAATCTAAAACTGTTGTCACAGGAAATGTTCAAAACATAGTCAGTAATAAGAGTCAGTCTTCTTGTACTTAATTCGACATTATGCCTTTTGTATTTAATCCTGTTGCAATTTCTGTGTTTCATCGTCAATAAGAAGGTCCAAGGGATACAGTAAACCAGAAGTGAATCATCGGATTCTATAACTGGTCTCACAGGAAAGGTTCAAAGCATAGACAGTAAGAAGAGTTAGTTTTCTTGTACTTAATCAGCATTGTGCCTTTTCTATTTAATTCTGATTCAATTTCTGTGTTTCATCGACAGTAAGAAGGCCACAGGGATACAGTAAAGCTGAAGCGAATCATCGGAGTCTATAACTAGTGTCACAGGAATGGTTTAAAGCATAGACAGTAAGAAGAGCCAGTCTTCTTGTACTTGAGTCGGCATTGTGCCTTTTGTATTTAATTCCGATGCAATTTCTGTGTTTCATCGTCGATAAGAAGGTCAGAGGTATACAGTAAACCTGGAGTGAATCATCGGAATCTATAACTAGTGTCACAGGAATGGTTCAAAACATAGATATTAAGAAGAATCAGTTTTCATGTACTTAAGTCGGCATTGTGCCTATTCTATTTAATTACGATGCAATTACTGTGTTTCATCGTCAATAAGAAGGTCAGAGGGATACAGTAAACCTGAAGAGAAGCATCGGAATCTGTAACTAGTCCCACAGGAATGGAACAAAACATAGACAGTAAGAATAGTCAGTCTTCTTGTACTTGAGTCGGCATTGTGCCTTTTGTACTTAATTCCGATACAATTTTGTGTTTCATCGTCAATAAGAAGGTCAGAGGGATTCAGTAAACCCGAAGTGAAACATAGGAATCTATAACTAGTGTCACAGGAATGGTTCAAAACATAGACGGTAGGAAGGGTCAGTTCTCTTGTACTTAAGTCGGCATTGTGTTTTTGTATTTAATTCCGATGCAATTTCTGTGTTTCATCGTCAATAAGAAGGTCAGAGGGATACAGTAAACCTGAAGTGAAGCATCGGAATCTAAAACCGGTCTCACAGGAAAGTTTCAGAACATAGACAGTAAGAAGAGCCAGTCTTCTTGTACTTGAGTCGGCATTGTGCCTTTTGTATTTAATTCCGATGCAATTTCTGTGTTTTATCGTCAATAAGAAGGTCAGAGGGATACAGTAAACCTGAAGTGAAGCATCGGAATCTGTAACTAGTCTCACAGGAATGGATCGAAACATAGACTGTAAGATGAGTCAGTTTTCTTGTACTTGAGTCGGCATTGTGCCTTTTGTATTTAATTCCGATGCAATGTCTGTGTTTCATCGTCAATAAGAAGTTCAGAGGGATACAGTAAACCTGAAGTGAAGCATCGGAATCTAAAACCGGTCTCACAGGAAAGTTTCAGAACATAGACAGTAAGAAGAGCCAGTCTTCTTGTACTTGAGTCGGCATTGTGCCTTTTGTATTTAATTCCGATGCAATTTCTGTGTTTCATCGTCAATAAGAAGGTCAGAGGAATACAGTAAACCTGAAGTGAAGCATCGGAGTCTATAACTAGTGTCACATGAATGGCTCAAAGCATAGACATTAAGATGAGTCAGTTTATTTGTACTTAAGTCGGCATTGTGCCTTTTGTATTTAATTCCTAAGTAATATCTGTGTTACATCGTCAATAAGAAAGTCAGAGGGATACAGTAAACCTGGAGTGATCATCGGAATCTATAACTAGTGTCACAGGAATGGTTCAAAACATAGATAGTAAGAAGAGTCAGTTTTCTTGTACTTAAGTCGGCATTGTGCCTTTTCTATTTAATTCCGATGCAATTTCTGTGTTTCATCGTCAATAAGAAGGTCCAAGGGATCCAGTAAACATATAGTGAAGCATCGGAATCTAAAACTGGTCTCACAGGAAATGTTGAAATCATAGTCAATAGGAATGGCCAGTCTTCTTGTACGTAAGTCAGCATTGTGCCTTTTGTATTTAATTCTGATGCAATTTCTGTGTTTCATCGTCAATAAGAAGGTCCAAGGGTTACAGTAATCATATAGTGAAGCCTTGGAATCTAAAACTGGTCTCACAGGAAATGTTTAAAACATAGTCAGTAAGAAGAGTCAGTCTTCTTGTACTTAAGTCGGCATTGTGCCGTTTGTTTTTAATTCCGATGCAATTTCTGTGTTTAATCGTCAATAAGAAGGTCCAAGGGATACAGTAAACATATAGTGAGGCATCGGAATCTAAAACTGAACTCACAGGAAATGTTCAAAGGACAGTCAGTAAGAAGAGTCAGTCTTCTTGTACTTAAGTCGGCGTTGTGCATTTTGTATTTAATTCCGATGCAATTTCTGTTTTTCATCGTCAATAAGAAGGTCCGAGGGATACAGTAAATCTGAAGTGAAGCATCGGAATCTAAAACTGATCTCACAGGAAAGGTTCAAAACATATACAGTAAGAAGAGTCAGTTTTCTTGTACTTAAGTCGACATCGTGCCTTTCCTCTTTAATTCCGATGAAATTTCTGCGTTTCGACGTCAATAAGAAGGTCCATCGGATAGAGTAAACCTGAAGTGAAGCATCGGAATCAAAAACCGGTATCACAGGAAAGGTACAAAACACAATCAGTAAGAACAGCCAGTCTTCTTGTACTTGAGTCGGCATTGTGCCTTTTGTATTTAATTCCGATGCAATTTCTGTGTTTAATCGTCAATAAGAAGGTCAGAGGGATACAGTAAAGATATAGTCAAGCATCGGAATCGAAAACCGGTCTCACAGGAAAGGTTCAAAGCATAGACAGTAAGGAGAGCCAGTCTTCTTGAACTTGATTCGGCATTGTGCCTTTTGTAATTAATTCCGAAGCAATTTCTGTGTTTCATCGTCAATAAGAAGGTCAGAGGGATACAGTGAACCTGAAGTGAAGCATCGGAATCTATAACTAGTGTCAAAGAAATGGTTCAAAACATAGACAGTAAGAAACGTCAGTCTTCTTGTACTTAAGTCGGCATTGTGCCTTTTCTATTTAATTCCGATGAAATGTCTGTGTTTCATCTTCAATAAGAAGGTCAGAGGGATATAGTTAACCTGAAGTGAAAAATCGGAATCTATAACTAGTGTCACAGGAATGGTTCAAAGCATAGACAGTAGGAAGAGTCTGTATCCTTGTACTTAAGTCGGCATTGTGCGTTTTCTATTTAATTCCGATGCAATTTCTGTGTTTCATCGTCAATAAGAAGGTCAGAGGGATACAGTTAACCTGAAGTGAAGCACTGGAATCTATAACTAGTGTCACAGGAGTGGTTCAAATCATAGACAGTAAGAAGAGCCAGTCTTCTTGTACTTGAGCCACAATTGTGCCTATGTATTTAATTCCGATGCAATTTCTGTGTTTCATCGTCAATACGAAGGTCCGAGGGATACTGTACAACTTAAGTTAAGCAACGGAATCTATAACAAGTGTCACAGGAATGGTTCAAAACATAGACAGTAAGAAGTGTCAGTCTTCTTGTACCTGAGTCGGCATTGTGCCTTATGTATTTAATTCCGACTCAGTGTCTGTGTTCCATCGTCAATAATAAGGTCAGTGGGATACAGTAAACCCGGAGTGAAGCATCGGAATCTACAACTAGTGTCACAGGAATGGTTCAAAACATAGACAGTAGGAAGAGTAGTTCTCTTCAACTTAATTCGGCATTGTGCTTTTGTATTTATTTCCGATGCAATTTGTGAGTTTCATCGTCAATATGAAGGTCAGAGGGATACAGTAAACCTGAAGTGAAGCATCGGAATGTATAACTAGTGTCACGGGAATGCTACAGATCATAGACAGTAAGAAGAGTCAGTTTTCTTGTACTTAAGTAGGCATTGTGCCTATGTATTGAATACCGATGCAATTTCTGTGTTTCATCGTCAATAAGAAGGTCACAGGGATACAGTAAATCTGAAGTGAAGCATCGGAATCTATAACTAGTGTCACAGGAATGGTTCAAAACACAGACATTAAGAAGAGTCAGTTTTCTGGTACTTAGGTCGGCATTGTGCCTTTTGTATTTAATTCCGATGCAATTTCTGTGTTTCATCGTCTATAAGAAGGTCAGAGGGATACAGTAAACCTGAAGTGAAGCATCGGAATGTGTAACTAGTGTCACAGGAATGGTTCAAAACATAGAAAGTAAGAAGAGTCAGTTTTCTTGTACTTATGTCGGCATTGTGCCTCTTGTATTTAAATCCGATGCAATTTCTGTGTTCATCGTCAATAAGAAGGTCAGAGGGATACAGAAAACCTGAAGTGAAGCATCGGAATCTATAACTAGTGTCACATGAATGGTTCAAAACATAGACAGTAAGAAGAGTCAGTTTTCTTGTACTTAAGTCGGCATTGTGCTATTTGTATTTAATTCCGATACAATTTCTGTGTTTCATCGCCAAAAAGAAGGTCAGAGGGATACAGTAAACCTGAAGTGAGCATCGGAATCTACAACTAGTGTCACAGGAATGGTTCAAAACATAGACAGTAAGAAGAGTCAGTTTTCTTGTACTTAAGTCGGCATTGTGCTATTTGTATTTAATTCCGATACAATTACTGTGTTTCATCGCCAATAAGTAGGTCAGAGGGATACAGTTAACCTGAAGTGAAGCACTGGAATCTATAACTAGTGTCACAGGAGTGGTTCAAATCATAGACAGTAAGAAGAGCCAGTCTTCTTGTACTTGGGCCACAATTGTGCCTATGTATTTAATTCCGATGCAATTTCTGTGTTTCATCGTCAATACGAAGGTCCGAGGGATACTGTACAACTTAAGTTAAGCAACGGAATCTATAACTAGTGTCACAGGAATGGTTCAAAACATAGACAGTAAGAAGAGTCAGTCTTCTTGTACTTGAGTCGGCATTGTGCCTTATGTATTTAATTCCGACTCAGTGTCTGTGTTCCATCGTCAATAATAAGGTCAGTGGGATACAGTAAACCCGGAGTGAAGCATCGGAATCTACAACTAGTGTCACAGGAATTTTTCAAAACATAGACAGTAGGAAGAGTAGTTCTCTTCAACTTAATTCGGCATTGTGCTTTTGTATTTAATTCCGATGCAATTTCTGAGTTTCATCGTCAATAAGAAGGTCAGAGGGATACAGTAAACCTGAAGTGAAGCATCGGAATGTATAACTAGTGTCACGGGAATGCTACAAATCATAGACAGTAAGAAGAGTCAGTTTTCTTGTACTTAAGTAGGCATTGTGCCTATGTATTGAATACCGATGCAATTTCTATGTTTCATCGTCAATAAGAAGGTCAGAGGGATACAGTAAATCTGAAGTGAAGCATCGGAATCTATAACTAGTGTCACAGGAATGGTTCAAAACATAGACAGTAGGAAGAGCCAGTCTTCTTGTACTTGAGTCGGCATTGTGCTTTTGGATTTAATTCCGATGCAATTTCTGTGTTTCATCGTCAATAAGAAGGTCTGAGAGATACAGTAAACCTGAAGTGAAGCATCGGAATCGATAACTAATATCACAGGAATGGTTCAAAACACAGAAATTAAGAAGAGTTAGATTTCTGGTGCTTAAGTCGGCATTGTGCCTTTTGTATTTAATTCCGATGCAATTTCTGTATTTCATCGTCAATAAGAAGGTCAGAGGGATACAGTAAACCTGAAGTGAAGCATCGAAATCCATAACTAGTGTCACAGGAATGGTTCAAACAAAGACAGTGAGAAGAGTCAGTTTTCTTGTAATTAAGTCGGCATTGTGCTATTTGTATTTAATTCCGATACAATTTCTGTGTTTCATCGCCAATAAGAAGGTCAGAGGGATACAGTAAACCTGAAGTGAGCATCGGAATCTATAACTAGTGTCACAGGAATGGCTCAAACATAGACAGTAAGAAGAGTCAGTTTTCTTGTACTTAAGTCGGCATTGTGCTATTTGTATTTAATTCCGATACAATTTCTGTGTTTCATCGCCAATAAGAAGGTCAGAGGGTTACAGTAAACCTGAAATGAAGCATCGGAATCTGTAACTAGTGTCACAGGAATGGTTCAAAACATACACAGTAAGAAGAGTCAGTTTTCTTGTACGTAAGTCCGCTTGGGGCCTTTTGTATTTAATTCTGATGCAATTTCTGTGTTTCATCGTCAATAAGAAGGTCCAAGTGATACAGTAAAAGTATAGTGAAGCATCGGAATCTAACACTGATCTCACAGGAAATGTCCAAAGGATAGTCTGTAAGAAGAGTCAGTCGTCTTGTATATATGTCGGCGTTGTGCCTTTTGTATTTAATTCCGATGCAATTTCTGTGATTCATCGTGAATAAGAAGGTCCAAGGGATGCAGTAAACAAATAGTGAAGCAGCAGAATCTAAAACTGTTCTCACAGGAAATGTTCAAAGCATGGTCAGTAAGAAGAGTCAGTCTTCTTGTACTTAATTCGACATTATGCCTTTTGTATTTAATTCCGTTCCAATTTCTGTGTTTCATCGTCAATAAGAAGGTCCAAGGGATACAGTAAACCTGAAGTGAAGCATCGGAATCGATAACTAGTGCCACAGGAATGGTTCAAAACATAGACAGTAAGAAGAGCCAGTCTTCTTGTACTTGAGTCGGCATTGTGCCTTTTGTATTTAATTCCGATGCAATTTCTGTGTTTCATCGCCAACAAGAAGGTCAGAGGGATACAGTAAACCGGAAGTGAAGCATCGGAATCTATAACTAGTGTCACAGGAATGGTTCAAAACATAGACAGTAAGAAGAGTCAGTTTTCTTGTACTTATGTCCGTATTGTGCCTTTTGTATGTAATTCCGATACAATTTCTGTGTTTCATCGTCAATAAGAAGGTCAGAGGGATACAGTAAACCTGAAGTGAAGCATCGGAATCTATAACTAGTGTCACAGGAATGGATCGAAACATAGACTGTAAGAAGAGTCAGTTTTCTTGTACTTGACTCGGCATTGTGCATTTTGTATTTAATTCCGATGCAATGTCTGTGTTTCATCGTCAATAAGAAGGTCAAAGGGATACAGTAAACCTGAAGTGAAGCATCGGAATCTAAAACCGGTCTCACAGGAAAGTTTCAGAACATAGACAGTAAGAAGAGCCAGTCTTCTTGTACTTGAGTCGGCATTGTGCCTTTTGTATTTAATTCCGATGCAATTTCTGTGTTTCATCGTCAATAAGAAGGTCAGAGGAATACAGTAAACCTGAAGTGAAGCATCGGAATCTATAACTAGTGTCACATGAATGGCTCAAAGCATAGACAGTAAGAAGAGTCAGTTTTCTTGTACTTAAGTCGGCATTGTGCCTTTTGTATTTAATTCCGATGTAATATCTGTGTTTCATCGTCAATAAGGAGGTCAGAGGGATACAGTAAACCTGGAGTGATCATCGGAATCTATAACTAGTGTCACAGGAATGGTTCTAAACATAGATAGTAAGAAGAATCAGTTTTCATGTACTTAAGTCGGCATTGTGCTTATTCTATTTAATTCCGCTGCAATTTCTGTGCTTCATCGTCAATACGAAGGTCAGAGGGATACAGTATACCTGAAGTGAAGCATCGGAAACTATAACTAGTGTCACAGGAATGGTTCAGAACATACACAGTAAGAAGAGTCAGTTTTCTTCTACTTAAGTCGGCATTGTGCCTTTTCTATTTAATTCCGATGCAATTTCTGTGTTTCATCGTCAATAAGAAGGTCCAAGGGATACAGTAAACATATAGTGAAGCATCGGAATCTAAAACTGGTCTCACAGGAAATGTTGAAATCATAGTCAATAGGAATGGTCAGTCTTCTTGTACTTAAGTCAGCATTGTGCCTTTTGTATTTAATTCTGATGCAATTTCTGTGTTTCATCGTCAATAAGAAAGTCCAAGGGATACAGTAATCATATAGTGAAGCCTCGGAATCTAAAACTGGTCTCACAGGAAATGTTTAAAACATAGTCAGTAAGAAGAGTCAGTCTTCTTGTACTTAAGTCGGCATTGTGCCGTTTCTTTTTAATTCCGATGCAATTTCTGTGTTTAATCGTCAATAAGAAGGTCCAAGGGATACAGTAAACATATAGTGAAGCATCGGAATCTAAAACTGAACTCACAGGAAATGTTCAAAAGACAGTCATTAAGAAGAGTCAGTCTTCTAGTACTTAAGTCGGCAATGTGCCTTTTGTATTAAATTCCGATGCAATTTCTATGTTTCATCGTCAATAATAAGGTCAGAGGGATACAGTAAATCTGAAGTGAAGCATCGGAATCTAAAACTGATCTCACAGGAAAGATTCAAAACTTAGACAGCAAGAAGAGTTAGTTTTCTTGTACATAAGTCGACATCGTGCATTTTCCTCTCTAATTCCGATGCAATTTCTGTGTTTCGACGTCAATAAGAAAGTCCATCGGATAGAGTAAACCTGAAGTGAAGCATAGGAATCTAAAACCGGTCTCACAGGAAAGGTTCAAAGCATAGACAGTAAGAAGAGCCAGTCTTCTTGAACTTGATTCGGCATTGTGCCTTTTGTAATTTATTCCGATGCAATTTCTGTGTTTCATCGTCAATAAGAAGGTCAGAGGGATACAGTGAACCTGAAGTGAAGCATCGGAATCTAAAACCGGTCTCACAGGAAAGTTTCAGAACATAGACAGTAAGAAGAGCCAGTCTTCTTGTACTTGAGTCGGCATTGTGCCTTTTGTATTTAATTCCGATGCAATTTCTGTGTTTCATCGTCAATAAGAAGGTCAGAGGAATACAGTAAACCTGAAGTGAAGCATCGGAGTCTATAACTAGTGTCACATGAATGGCTCAAAGCATAGACATTAAGAAGAGTCAGTTTATTTGTACTTAAGTCGGCATTGTGCCTTTTGTATTTAATTCCGATGTAATATCAGTGTTACATCGTCAATAAGAAAGTCAGAGGGATACAGTAAACCTGGAGTGATCATCGGAATCTATAACTAGTGTCACAGGAATGGTTCAAAACATAGATAGTAAGAAGAGTCAGTTTTCTTGTACTTAAGTCGGCATTGTGCCTTTTCTATTTAATTCCGATGCAATTTCTGTGTTTCATCGTCAATAAGAAGGTCCAAGGGATACAGTAAACATATAGTGAAGCATCGGAATCTAAAACTGGTCTCACAGGAAATGTTGAAATCATAGTCAATAGGAATGGTCAGTCTTCTTGTACGTAAGTCAGCATTGTGCCTTTTGTATTTAATTCTGATGCAATTTCTGTGTTTCATCGTCAATAAGAAGGTCCAAGGGATACAGTAATCATATAGTGAAGCCTTGGAATCTAAAACTGGTCTTACAGGAAATGTTTAAAACATAGTCAGTAAGAAGAGTCAGTCTTCTTGTACTTAAGTCGGCATTGTGCCGTTTGTTTTTAATTCCGATGCAATTTCTGTGTTTAATCGTCAATAAGAAGGTCCAAGGGATACAGTAAACATATAGTGAGGCATCGGAATCTAAAACTGAACTCACAGGAAATGTTCAAAAGACAGTCAGTAAGAAGAGTCAGTCTTCTTGTACTTAAGTCGGCGTTGTGCATTTTGTATTTAATTCCGATGCAATTTCTGTGTTTCATCGTCAATAAGAAGGTCCGAGGGATACAGTAAATCTGAAGTGAAGCATCGGAATCTAAAACTGATCTCACAGGAAAGGTTCAAAACATATACAGTAAGAAGAGTCAGTTTTCTTGTACTTAAGTCGACATCGTGCCTTTCCTCTTTAATTCCGATGAAATTTCTGCGTTTCGACGTCAATAAGAAGGTCCATCGGATAGAGTAAACCTGAAGTGAAGCATCGGAATCAAAAACCGGTATCACAGGAAAGGAACAAAACACAATCAGTAAGAACAGCCAGTCTTCTTGTACTTGAGTCGGCATTGTGCCTTTTGTATTTAATTCCGATGCAATTTCTGTGTTTAATCGTCAATAAGAAGGTCAGAGGGATACAGTAAAGATATAGTCAAGCATCGGAATCGAAAACCGGTCTCACAGGAAAGGTTCAAAGCATAGACAGTAAGGAGAGCCAGTCTTCTTGAACTTGATTCGGCATTGTGCCTTTTGTAATTAATTCCGAAGCAATTTCTGTGTTTCATCGTCAATAAGAAGGTCAGAGGGATACAGTGAACCTGAAGTGAAGCATCGGAATCTATAACTAGTGTCAAAGGAATGGTTCAAAACATAGACAGTAAGAAACGTCAGTCTTCTTGTACTTAAGTCGGCATTGTGCCTTTTCTATTTAATTCCGATGAAATGTCTGTGTTTCATCTTCAAAAAGAAGGTCAGAGGGATATAGTTAACCTGAAGTGAAAAATCGGAATCTATAACTAGTGTCACAGGAATGGTTCAAAGCATAGACAGTAGGAAGAGTCTGTATCCTTGTACTTAAGTCGGCATTGTGCGTTTTCTATTTAATTCCGATGCAATTTCTGTGTTTCATCGTCAATAAGAAGGTCAGAGGGATACAGTTAACCTGAAGTGAAGCACTGGAATCTATAACTAGTGTCACAGGAGTGGTTCAAATCATAGACAGTAAGAAGAGCCAGTCTTCTTGTACTTGAGCCACAATTGTGCCAATGTATTTAATTCCGATGCAATTTCTGTGTTTCATCGTCAATACGAAGGTCCGAGGGATACTGTACAACTTACGTTAAGCACAGAATCTATAACAAGTGTCACAGGAATGGTTCAAAACATAGACAGTAAGAAGTGTCAGTCTTCTTGTACTTGAGTCGGCATTGTGCCTTATGTATTTATTTCCGACTCAGTGTCTGTGTTCCATCGTCAATAATAAGGTCAGTGGGATACAGTAAACCCGGAGTGAAGCATCGGAATCTACAACTAGTGTCACAGGAATGGTTCAAAACATAGACAGTAGGAAGAGTAGTTCTCTTCAACTTAATTCGGCATTGTGCTTTTGTATTTATTTCCGATGCAATTTGTGAGTTTCATCGTCAATAAGAAGGTCAGAGGGATACAGTAAACCTGAAGTGAAGCATCGGAATGTATAACTAGTGTCACGGGAATGCTACAAATCATAGACAGTAAGAAGAGTCACCTTTCTTGTACTTAAGTAGGCATTGTGCCTATGTATTGAATACCGATTCAATTTCTGTGTTTCATCGTCAATAAGAAGGTCAGAGGGATACAGAAAACCTGAAGTGAAGCATCGGAATCTATAACTAGTGTCACATGAATGGTTCAAAACATAGAAAGTAAGAAGAGTCAGTTTTCTTGTACTTATGTCGGCATTGTGCCTCTTGTATTTAAATCCGATGCAATTTCTGTGTTCATCGTCAATAAGAAGGTCAGAGGGATACAGAAAACCTGAAGTGAAGCATCGGAATCTATAACTAGTGTCACATGAATGGTTCAAAACATAGACAGTAAGAAGAGTCAGTTTTCTGGTACTTAGGTCGGCATTGTGCCTTTTGTATTTAATTCCGATGCAATTTCTGTGTTTCATCGTCTATAAGAAGGTCAGAGGGATACAGTAAACCTGAAGTGAGCATCGGAATCTATAACTAGTGTCACAGGAATGGTTCAAAACATAGACAGTAAGAAGAGTCAGTTTTCTTGTACTTAAGTCGGCATTGTGCTATTTGTATTTAATTCCGATACAATTTCTGTGTTTCATCGCCAAAAAGAAGGTCAGAGGGATACAGTAAACCTGAAGTGAGCATCGGAATCTATAACTAGTGTCACAGGAATGGTTCAAAACATAGACAGTAAGAAGAGTCAGTTTTCTTGTACTTAAGTCGGCATTGTGCTATTTGTATTTAATTCCGATACAATTACTGTGTTTCATCGCCAATAAGTAGGTCAGAGGGATACAGTTAACCTGAAGTGAAGCACTGGAATCTATAACTAGTGTCACAGGAGTGGTACAAATCATAGACAGTAAGAAGAGCCAGTCTTCTTGTACTTGGGCCACAATTGTGCCTATGTATTTAATTCTGACGCAATTTCTGTGTTTCATCGTCAATACGAAGGTCCGAGGGATACTGTACAACTTAAGTTAAGCAACGGAATCTATAACTAGTGTCACAGGAATGGTTCAAAACATAGACAGTAAGAAGAGTCAGTCTTCTTGTACTTGAGTCGGCATTGTGCCTTATGTATTTAATTCCGACTCAGTGTCTGTGTTCCATCGTCAATAATAAGGTCAGTGGGATACAGTAAACCCGGAGTGAAGCATCGGAATCTACAACTAGTGTCACAGGAATGGTTCAAAACATAGACAGTAGGAAGAGTAGTTCTCTTCAACTTAATTCGGCATTGTGCTTTTGTATTTAATTCCGATGCAATTTCTGAGTTTCATCGTCAATAAGAAGGTCAGAGGGATACAGTAAACCTGAAGTGAAGCATCGGAATGTATAACTAGTGTCACGGGAATGCTACAAATCATAGACAGTAAGAAGAGTCAGTTTACTTGTACTTAAGTAGGCATTGTGCCTATGTATTGAATACCGATGCAATTTCTATGTTTCATCGTCAATAAGAAGGTCAGAGGGATACAGTAAATCTGAAGTTAAGCATCGGAATCTATAACTAGTGTCACAGGAATGGTTCAAATCATAGTGAGTAAGAAGAGTCAGTTTTCTTGTACTTAAGTCGGCATTGTGCCTATTCTATTTAATTCCGATGCAATTTCTGTGTTTCATCGTCGATAAGAAGGTCCAAGGGATACAGTAAACATATAGTGAAGCATCGGAATCTAAATCAGGTCTCACAGGAAATGTTGAAATCATAGTCAGTAGGAAGAGTCAGTCTTTATGTACTTAATCCGGCATTGTGCCTTTTGTATATAATTCCGATGCAATTTCTGTGTTTCATCGTCAATAAGAAGGTCAGAGGGATACAGTAAATCAGAAGTGAAGCATCGGAATCTATAACTAGTGTCACAGGAATGGTTCAAACATAGAAAGTAAGAAGAGTCAGTTTTCTTGTACTTATGTCGGCATTGTGCCTCTTGTATTTAAATCCGATGCAATTTCTGTGTTCATCGTCAATAAGAAGCTCAGAGGGATACAGTAAACCTGAAGTGAAGCATCGGAATCTATAACTAGTGTCACATGAATGGTTCAAAACATAGACAGTAAGAAGAGTCAGTTTTCTTGTACTTAGGTCGGCATTGTGCCTTTTGTATTTAATTCCGATGCAATTTCTGTGTTTCATTGTCTATAAGAAGGTCAGAGGGATACAGTAAACCTGAAGTGAGCATCGGAATCTATAACTAGTGTCACAGGAATGGTTCAAAACATAGACAGTAAGAAGAGTCAGTTTTCTTGTAATTAAGTCGGCATTGTGCTATTTATATTTAATTCCGATACAATTTCTGTGTTTCATCGCCAATAAGAAGGTCAGAGGGATACAGTAAACCTGAAGTGAGCATCGGAATCTATAACTAGTGTCACAGGAATGGTTCAAACATAGACAGTAAGAAGAGTCAGTTTTCTTGTACTTAAGTCGGCATTGTGCTATTTGTATTTAATTCCGATACAATTTCTGTGTTTCATCGCCAATAAGAAGGTCAGAGGGTTACAGTAAACCTGAAATGAAGCATCGGAATCTGTAACTAGTGTCACAGGAATGGTTCAAAACATACACAGTAAGAAGAGTCAGTTTTCTTGTACGTAAGTCCGCTTGGGGCCTTTTGTATTTAATTCTGATGCAATTTCTGTGTTTCATCGTCAATAAGAAGGTCCAAGTGATACAGTAAAAGTATAGTGAAGCATCGGAATCTAAAACTGATCTCACAGGAAATGTCCAAAGGATAGTCTGTAAGAAGAGTCAGTCGTCTTGTATATATGTCGGCGTTGTGCCTTTTGTATTTAATTCCGATGCAATTTCTGTGATTCATCGTGAATAAGAAGGTCCAAGGGATGCAGTAAACAAATAGTGAAGCAGCAGAATCTAAAACTGTTCTCACAGGAAATGTTCAAAGCATGGTCAGTAAGAAGAGTCAGTCTTCTTGTACTTAATTCGACATTATGCCTTTTGTATTTAATTCCGTTGCAATTTCTGTGTTTCATCGTCAATAAGAAGGTCCAAGGGATACAGTAAACCTGAAGTGAAGCATCGGAATCGATAACTAGTGCCACAGGAATGGTTCAAAACATAGACAGTAAGAAGAGCCAGTCTTCTTGTACTTGAGTCGGCATTGTGCCTTTTGTATTTAATTCCGATGCAATTTCTGTGTTTCATCGCCAACAAGAAGGTCAGAGGGATACAGTAAACCGGAAGTGAAGCATCGGAATCTATAACTAGTGTCACAGGAATGGTTCAAAACATAGACAGTAAGAAGAGTTAGTTTTCTTGTACTTATGTCCGTATTGTGCCTTTTCTATGTAATTCCGATACAATTTCTGTGTTTCATCGTCAATAAGAAGGTCAGAGGGATACAGTAAACCTGAAGTGAAGCATCGGAATGTATAACTAGTGTCACGGGAATGCTACAAATCATAGACAGTAAGAAGAGTCAGTTTACTTGTACTTAAGTAGGCATTGTGCCTATGTATTGAATACCGATGCAATTTCTATGTTTCATCGTCAATAAGAAGGTCAGAGGGATACAGTAAATCTGAAGTTAAGCATCGGAATCTATAACTAGTGTCACAGGAATGGTTCAAAACATAGACAGTAGGAAGAGCCAGTCTTCTTGTACTTGAGTCGGCATTGTGCTTTTGGATTTAATTCCGATGCAATTTCTGTGTTTCATCGTCAATAAGAAGGTCTGAGAGATACAGTAAACCTGAAGTGAAGCATCGGAATCGATAACTAATATCACAGGAATGGTTCAAAACACAGAAATTAAGAAGAGTTAGATTTCTGGTGCTTAAGTCGGCATTGTGCCTTTTGTATTTAATTCCGATGCAATTTCTGTATTTCATCGTCAATAAGAAGGTCAGAGGGATACAGTAAACCTGAAGTGAAGCATCGAAATCCATAACTAGTGTCACAGGAATGGTTCAAACAAAGACAGTGAGAAGAGTCAGTTTTCTTGTACGTAAGTCGGCATTTTGCCATATGTATTTAATTCCAATGCAATTTCTGTGATTCATCGTCAATAAGAAGGTCAGAGGGATACAGTAAACCTGAAGTGAAGCATCGGAATGTGTAACTAGTGTCACAGGAATGGTTCAAATCATAGTGAGTAAGAAGAGTCAGTTTTCTTGTACTTAAGTCGGCATTGTGCCTATTCTATATAATTCCGATGCAATTTCTGTGTTTCATCGTCGATAAGAAGGTCCAAGGGATACAGTAAACATATAGTGAAGCATCGGAATCTAAATCAGGTCTCACAGGAAATGTTGAAATCATAGTCAGTAGGAAGAGTCAGTCTTTATGTACTTAATCCGGCATTGTGCCTTTTGTATATAATTCCGATGCAATTTCTGTGTTTCATCGTCAATAAGAAGGTCAGAGGGATACAGTAAATCAGAAGTGAAGCATCGGAATCTATAACTAGTGTCACAGGAATGGTTCAAAACATAGAAAGTAAGAAGAGTCAGTTTTCTTGTACTTATGTCGGCATTGTGCCTCTTGTATTTAAATCCGATGCAATTTCTGTGTTCATCGTCAATAAGAAGCACAGAGGGATACAGTAAACCTGAAGTGAAGCATCGGAATCTATAACTAGTGTCACATGAATGGTTCAAAACATAGACAGTAAGAAGAGTCAGTTTTCTTGTACTTAGGTCGGCATTGTGCCTTTTGTATTTAATTCCGATGCAATTTCTGTGTTTCATTGTCTATAAGAAGGTCAGAGGGATACAGTAAACCTGAAGTGAGCATCGGAATCTATAACTAGTGTCACAGGAATGGTTCAAAACATAGACAGTAAGAAGAGTCAGTTTTCTTGTAATTAAGTCGGCATTGTGCTATTTGTATTTAATTCCGATACAATTTCTGTGTTTCATCGCCAATAAGAAGGTCAGAGGGATACAGTAAACCTGAAGTGAGCATCGGAATCTATAACTAGTGTCACAGGAATGGTTCAAACATAGACAGTAAGAAGAGTCAGTTTTCTTGTACTTAAGTCGGCATTGTGCTATTTGTATTTAATTCCGATACAATTTCTGTGTTTCATCGCCAATAAGAAGGTCAGAGGGTTACAGTAAACCTGAAATGAAGCATCGGAATCTGTAACTAGTGTCACAGGAATGGTTCAAAACATACACAGTAAGAAGAGTCAGTTTTCTTGTACGTAAGTCCGCTTGGGGCCTTTTGTATTTAATTCTGATGCAATTTCTGTGTTTCATCGTCAATAAGAAGGTCCAAGTGATACAGTAAAAGTATAGTGAAGCATCGGAATCTAAAACTGATCTCACAGGAAATGTCCAAAGGATAGTCTGTAAGAAGAGTCAGTCGTCTTGTATATATGTCGGCGTTGTGCCTTTTGTATTTAATTCCGATGCAATTTCTGTGATTCATCATGAATAAGAAGGTCCAAGGGATGCAGTAAACAAATAGTGAAGCAGCAGAATCTAAAACTGTTCTCACAGGAAATGTTCAAAGCATGGTCAGTAAGAAGAGTCAGTCTTCTTGTACTTAATTCGACATTATGCCTTTTGTATTTAATTCCGTTGCAATTTCTGTGTTTCATCGTCAATAAGAAGGTCCAAGGGATACAGTAAACCTGAAGTGAAGCATCGGAATCGATAACTAGTGCCACAGGAATGGTTCAAAACATAGACAGTAAGAACAGCCAGTCTTCTTGTACTTGAGTCGGCATTGTGCCTTTTGTATTTAATTCCGATGCAATTTCTGTGTTTCATCGCCAACAAGAAGGTCAGAGGGATACAGTAAACCGGAAGTGAAGCATCGGAATCTATAACTAGTGTCACAGGAATGGTTCAAAACATAGACAGTAAGAAGAGTTAGTTTTCTTGTACTTATGTCCGTATTGTGCCTTTTGTATGTAATTCCGATACAATTTCTGTGTTTCATCGTCAATAAGAAGGTCAGAGGGATACAGTAAACCTGAAGTGAAGCATCGGAATCTATAACTAGTGTCACAGGAATGGATCGAAACATAGACTGTAAGAAGAGTCAGTTTTCTTGTACTTGACTCGGCATTGTGCATTTTGTATTTAATTCCGATGCAATGTCTGTGTTTCATCGTCAATAAGAAGGTCAGAGGGATACAGTAAACCTGAAGTGAAGCATCGGAATCTAAAACCGGTCTCACAGGAAAGTTTCAGAACATAGACAGTAAGAAGAGCCAGTCTTCTTGTACTTGAGTCGGCATTGTGCCATTTGTATTTAATTCCGATGCAATTTCTGTGTTTCATCGTCAATAAGGTCAGAGGAATACAGTAAACCTGAAGTGAAGCATCGGAATCTATAACTAGTGTCACATGAATGGCTCAAAGCATAGACAGTAAGAAGAGTCAGTTTTCTTGTACTTAAGTCGGCATTGTGCCTTTTGTATTTAATTCCGATGTAATATCTGTGTTTCATCGTCAATAAGAAGGTCAGAGGGATACAGTAAACCTGGAGTGATCATCGGAATCTATAACTAGTGTCACAGGAATGGTTCTAAACATAGATAGTAAGAAGAATCAGTTTTCATGTACTTAAGTCGGCATTGTGCTTATTCTATTTAATTCCGCTGCAATTTCTGTGCTTCATCGTCAATACGAAGGTCAGAGGGATACAGTATACCTGAAATGAAGCATCGGAAACTATAACTAGTGTCACAGGAATGGTTCAGAACATACACAGTAAGAAGAGTCAGTTTTCTTCAACTTAAGTCGGCATTGTGCCTTTTCTATTTAATTCCGATGCAATTTCTGTGTTTCATCGTCAATAAGAAGGTCCAAGGGATACAGTAAACATATAGTGAAGCATCGGAATCTAAAACTGGTCTCACAGGAAATGTTGAAATCATAGTCAATAGGAATGGTCAGTCTTCTTGTACTTAAGTCAGCATTGTGCCTTTTGTATTTAATTCTGATGCAATTTCTGTGTTTCATCGTCAATAAGAAAGTCCAAGGGATACAGTAATCATATAGTGAAGCCTCGGAATCTAAAACTGGTCTCACAGGAAATGTTTAAAACATAGTCAGTAAGAAGAGTCAGTCTTCTTGTACTTAAGTCGGCATTGTGCCGTTTCTTTTTAATTCCGATGCAATTTCTGTGTTTAATCGTCAATAAGAAGGTCCAAGGGATACAGTAAACATATAGTGAAGCATCGGAATCTAAAACTGAACTCACAGGAAATGTTCAAAAGACAGTCATTAAGAAGAGTCAGTCTTCTTGTACTTAAGTCGGCAATGTGCCTTTTGTATTAAATTCCGATGCAATCTCTATGTTTCATCGTCAATAATAAGGTCAGAGGGATACAGTAAATCTGAAGTGAAGCATCGGAATCTAAAACTAATCTCACAGGAAAGATTTAAAACTTAGACAGCAAGAAGAGTTAGTTTTCTTGTACATAAGTCGACATCGTGCATTTTCCTCTTTAATTCCGATGCAATTTCTGTGTTTCGACGTCAATAAGAAAGTCCTTCGGATAGAGTAAACCTGACGTGAAGCATAGGAATCTAAAACCGGTCTCACAGGAAAGGTTCAAAGCATAGACAGTAAGAAGAGCCAGTCTTCTTGAACTTGATTCGGCATTGTGCCTTTTGTAATTTATTCCGATGCAATTTCTGTGTTTCATCGTCAATAAGAAGGTCAGAGGGATACAGTGAACCTGAAGTGAAGCATCGGAATCTATAACTAGTGTCAAAGGAATGGGTCAAAACATAGACAGTAAGAAGAGTCAGTCTTCTTGTACTTAAGTCGGCATTGTGCCTTTTCTATTTAATTCCGATGAAATGTCTGTGTTTCATCTTCAATAAGAAGGTCAGAGGGATATAGTAAACCTGAAGTGAAAAATCGGAATCTATAACTAGTGTCACAGGAATGGTTCAAAACATAGACAGTAGGAAGAGTCTGTCTTCTTGTACTTAAGTCGGCATTGTGCGTTTTCTATTTAATTCCGATGCAATTTCTGTGTTCAGTCGTCAATAAAAAGGTCAGAGTGTTACAGTAAACCTGAAGTGAAGCATCGGAATCTATAACTAGTGTCAGGGGAATGGTTCAAAACATAGACAGTAAGAAGAGTCAGTTTTCTTGTACTTAAGTCGGCATTGTCCCTTTTCTATTAAATTCCGATGCAATTTCTGTGTTTCATCGTCAATAAGAAGGTCAGAGGGATACAGTTAACCTGAAGTGAAGCACTGGAATCTATAACTAGTGTCACAGGAGTGGTTGAAATCATAGACAGTAAGAAGAGCCAGTCTTCTTGTTCTTGAGCCACAATTGTGTCTATGTATTTAATTCCGATGCAACTTCTGTGTTTCATCGTCAATAAGAAGGTCCTAGGGATACTGTACAACTTAAGTTAAGCAACGGAATCAATAACTAGTGTCACAGGAATGGTTCAAAACATAGACAGTAAGAAGAGTCAGTCTTCTTGTACTTGAGTCAGCATTGTGCCTTATGTATTTAATTCCGACTCAGCGTCGGTGTTCAATCGTCAATAATAAGGTCAGTGGGATACAGTAAACCCGGAGTGAAGCATCGGAATCTACAACTAGTGTCACAGGAATGGTTCAAAACATAGGCAGTAGGAAGAGTAGTTCTCTTCAACTTAATTCGGCATTGTGCTTTTGTATTTAATTCCGATGCAATTTCAGAGTTTCATCGTCAATAAGAAGGTCAGAGGGATACAGTAAACCTGAAGTGAAGCATCGGAATGTATAACTAGTGTCACGGGAATGCTACAAATCATAGACAGTAAGAAGAGTCAGTTTTCTTGTACTTAAGTCGGCATTGTGCCTATGTATTTTATACCGATGCAATTTCTGTGTTTCATCGTCAATAAGAAGGTCAGAGGGATACAGTAAATCTGAAGTGAAGCATCGGAATCTATAACTAGTGTCACAGGAATGGTTCAAAACATAGACAGTAGGAAGAGCCAGTCTTCTTGTACTTGAGTCGGCATTGTGCTTTTGGATTTAATTCCGATGCAATTTCTGTGTTTCATCGTCAATAAGAAGGTCAGAGAGATACAGTAAACCTGAAGTGAAGCATCGGAATCGATAACTAATGTCACAGGAATGGTTCCAAACACAGACATTAAGAAGAGTTAGATATCTTGTGCTTAAGTCGGCATTGTGCCTTTTGTATTTAATTCCGATGCAATTTCTGTGTTTCTTCGTCAATAAGAAGGTCAGAGGGATACCGTAAACCTGAAGTGAAGCATCGAAATCCATAACTAGTGTCACAGGAATGGTTCAAACAAAGACAGTGAGAAGAGTCAGTTTTCTTGTACGTAAGTGGGCATTTTCCTATTTGTATTTAATTCCGATGCAATTTCTGTGTTTCATCGTCAATAAGAAGGTCAGAGGGATACAGTAAACCTGAAGTGAAGCATCGGAATGTGTAACTAGTGTCAAAGGAATGGTTCAAATCATAGTTAGTAAGAAGAGTCAGTTTTCTTGTACTTAAGTCGGCATTCTGCATTTTCTATTTAATTCCGATTCAATTTCTGTGTTTCATCGTCGATAAGAAGGTCCAAGGGATACAGTAAACATATAGTGAAGCATCGGAATCTAAATCAGGTCTCACAGGAAATGTTGAAATCATAGTCAGTAGGAAGAGTCAGTCTTTATGTACTTAATCCGGCATTGTGCCTTTTGTATATAATTCCGATGCAATTTCTGTGTTTCATCGCCAACAAGAAGGTCAGAGGGATACAGTAAACCGGAAGTGAAGCATCGGAATCTATAACTAGTGTCACAGGAATGGTTCAAAACATAGACAGTAAGAAGAGTCAGTTTTCTTGTACTTATGTCCGTATTGTGCCTTTTGTATGTAATTCCGATACAATTTGTGTGTTTCATCGTCAATAAGAAGGTCGGAGGGATACAGTAAACCTGAAGTGAAGCATCGGAATCTATAACTAGTGTCACAGGAATGGATCGAAACATAGACTGTAAGAAGAGTCAGTTTTCTTGTACTTGACTCGGCATTGTGCATTTTGTATTTAATTCCGATGCAATGTCTGTGTTTCATCGTCAATAAGAAGGTCAGAGGGATACAGTAAACCTGAAGTGAAGCATCGGAATCTAAAACCGGTCTCACAGGAAAGTTTCAGAACATAGACAGTAAGAAGAGCCAGTCTTCTTGTACTTGAGTCGGCATTGTGCCTTTTGTATTTAATTCCGATGCAATTTCTGTGTTTCATCGTCAATAAGAAGGTCAGAGGAATACAGTAAACCTGAAGTGAAGCATCGGAATCTATAACTAGTGTCACATGAATGGCTCAAAGCATAGACAGTAAGAAGAGTCAGTTTTCGTGTACTTAAGTCGGCATTGTGCCTTTTGTATTTAATTCCAATGTAATATCTGTGTTTCATCGTCAATAAGAAGGTCAGAGGGATACAGTAAACCTGGAGTGATCATCGGAATCTATAACTAGTGTCACAGGAATGGTTCTAAACATAGATAGTAAGAAGAATCAGTTTTCATGTACTTAAGTCGGCATTGTGCTTATTCTATTTAATTCCGCTGCAATTTCTGTGCTTCATCGTCAATACGAAGGTCAGAGGGATACAGTATACCTGAAGTGAAGCATCGGAAACTATAACTAGTGTCACAGGAATGGTTCAGAACATACACAATAAGAAGAGTCAGTTTTCTTCTACTTAAATCGGCATTGTGCCTTTTCTATTTAATTCCGATGCAATTTCTGTGTTTCATCGTCAATAAGAAGGTCCAAGGGATACAGTAAACATATAGTGAAGCATCGGAATCTAAAACTGGTCTCACAGGAAATGTTGAAATCATAGTCAATACGAATGGTCAGTCTTCTTGTACTTAAGTCAGCATTGTGCCTTTTGTATTTAATTCTGATGCAATTTCTGTGTTTCATCGTCAATAAGAAAGTCCAAGGGATACAGTAATCATATAGTGAAGCCTCGGAATCTAAAACTGGTCTCACAGGAAATGTTTAAATCATAGTCAGTAAGAAGAGTCAGTCTTCTTGTACTTAAGTCGGCATTGTGCCGTTTCTTTTTAATTCCGATGCAATTTCTGTGTTTAATCGTCAATAATAAGGTCAGAGGGATACAGTAAACATATAGTGAAGCATCGGAATCTAAAACTGAACTCACAGGAAATGTTCAAAAGACAGTCATTAAGAAGAGTCAGTCTTCTTGTACTTAAGTCGGCAATGTGCCTTTTGTATTAAATTCCGATGCAATTTCTATGTTTCATCGTCAATAATAAGGTCAGAGGGATACAGTAAATCTGAAGTGAAGCATCGGAAACTAAAACTGATCTCACAGGAAAGATTCAAAACTTAGACAGCAAGAAGAGTTAGTTTTCTTGTACATAAGTCGACATCGTGCATTTTCCTCTTTAATTCCGATGCAATCTCTGTGTTTCGACGTCAATAAGAAAGTCCATCGGACAGAGTAAACCTGAAGTGAAGCATAGGAATCTAAAACCGGTCTCACAGGAAAGGTTCAAAACATAGACAGTAAGAAGAGTCAGTCTTCTTGTACTTAAGTCGGCATTGTGCCTTTTCTATTTAATTCCGATGAAATGTCTGTGTTTCATCTTCAATAAGAAGGTCAGAGGGATATAGTAAACCTGAAGTGAAAAATCGGAATCTATAACTAGTGTCACAGGAATGGTTCAAAACATAGACAGTAGGAAGAGTCTGTCTTCTTGTACTTAAGTCGGCATTGTGCGTTTTCTATTTAATTCCGATGCAATTTCTGTGTTCAGTCGTCAATAAAAAGGTCAGAGTGTTACAGTAAACCTGAAGTGAAGCATCGGAATCTATAACTAGTGTCAGGGGAATGGTTCAAAACATAGACAGTAAGAAGAGTCGGTTTTCTTGTACTTAAGTCGGCATTGTCCCTTTTCTATTAAATTCCGATGCAATTTCTGTGTTTCATCGTCAATAAGGTCAGAGGGATACAGTTAACCTGAAGTGAAGCACTGGAATCTATAACTAGTGTCACAGGAGTGGTTGAAATCATAGACAGTAAGAAGAGCCAGTCTTCTTGTTCTTGAGCCACAATTGTGTCTATGTATTTAATTCCGATGCAACTTCTGTGTTTCATCGTCAATAAGAAGGTCCTAGGGATACTGTACAACTTAAGTTAAGCAACGGAATCTATAACTAGTGTCACAGGAATGGTTCAAAACATAGACAGTAAGAAGAGTCAGTCTTCTTGTACTTGAGTCGGCATTGTGCCTCATGTATTTAATTCCGACTCAGCGTCTGTGTTCAATCGTCAATAATAAGGTCAGTGGGATACAGTAAACCCGGAGTGAAGCATCGGAATCTACAACTAGTGTCACAGGAATGGTTCAAATCATAGGCAGTAGGAAGAGTAGTTCTCTTCAACTTAATTCGGCATTGTGCTTTTGTATTTAATTCCGATGCAATTTCAGAGTTTCATCGTCAATAAGAAGGTCAGAGGGATACAGTAAACCTGAAGTGAAGCATCGGAATGTATAACTAGTGTCACGGGAATGCTACAAATCATAGACAGTAAGAAGAGTCAGTTTTCTTGTAGTTAAGTCGGCATTGTGCCTATGTATTTAATACCGATGCAATTTCTGTGTCTCATCGTCAATAAGAAGGTCAGAGGGATACAGTAAATCTGAAGTGAAGCATCGGAATCTATAACTAGTGTCACAGGAATGGTTCAAAACATAGACAGTAGGAAGAGCCAGTCTTCTTGTACTTGAGACGGCATTGTGCTTTTGGATTTAATTCCGATGCAATTTCTGTGTTTCATCGTCAATAAGAAGGTCAGAGAGATACAGTAAACCTGAAGTGAAGCATCGGAATCGATAACTAATGTCACAGGAATGGTTCCAAACACAGACATTAAGAAGAGTTAGATATCTTGTGCTTAAGTCGGCATTGTGCCGTTTGTATTTAATTCCGATGCAATTTCTGTGTTTCTTCGTCAATAAGAAGGTCAGAGGGATACCGTAAACCTGAAGTGAAGCATCGAAATCCATAACTAGTGTCACAGGAATGGTTCAAACTAAGACAGTGAGAAGAGTCAGTTTTCTTGTACGTAAGTGGGCATTTTCTCTTTTGTATTTAATTCCGATGCAATTTCTGTGTTTCATCGTCAATAAGAAGGTCAGAGGGATACAGTAAACCTGAAGTGAAGCATCGGAATGTGTAACTAGTGTCACAGGAATGGTTCAAATCATAGTTAGTAAGAAGAGTCAGTTTTCTTGTACTTAAGTCGGCATTGTGCCTTTTCTATTTAATTCCGATGCAATTTCTGTGTTTCATCGTCGATAAGAAGGTCCAAGGGATACAGTAAACATATAGTGAAGCATCGGAATCTAAATCAGGTCTCACAGGAAATGTTGAAATCATAGTCAGTAGGAAGAGTCAGTCTTTATGTACTTAATCCGGCATTGTGCCTTTTGTATATAATTCCGATGCAATTTCTGTGTTTCATCGTCAATAAGAAGGTCAGAGGGATACAGTAAATCAGAAGTGATGCATCGGAATCTGTAACTAGTGTCACAGGAATGGTTCAAAACATAGAAAGTAAGAAGAGTCAGTTTTCTTGTACTTATGTCGGCATTATGCCTCTTGTATTTAAATCCGATGCAATTTCTGTGTTCATCGTCAATAAGAAGGTCAGAGGGATACAGTAAACCTGAAGTGAAGCATCGGAATCTATAACTAGTGTCACGTGAATGGTTCAAAACATAGACAGTAAGAAGAGTCAGTTTTCTTGTACTTAGGTCGGCATTGTGCCTTTTGTATTTAATGCCGATGCAATTTCTGTGTTTCATCGTCTATAAGAAGGTCAGAGGGCTACAGTAAACCTGAAGTGAGCATCGGAATCTATAACTAGTGTCACAGGAATGGTTCAAAACATAGTCAGTAAGAAGAGTCAGTTTTCTTGTACTTAAGTCGGCATTGTGCTATTTGTATTTAATTCCGATACAATTTCTGTGTTTCATCGCCAATAAGAAGGTCAGAGGGATACAGTAAACCTGAAGTGAAGCATCGGAATCGATAACTAGTGTCACAGGAATGGTTGAAAGCATAGACAGTAAGAAGAGTCAGTTTTCTTGTACTTAAGTCGGCATTGTGCCTTTTGTATTTAATTCCGATGCAATATCTGTGTTTCATCGTCAATAAGAAGGTCAGAGGGATACAGTAAACCTGAGGTGAAGCATCGGAATCTAAAACCGGTCTCTCAGGAATGTTTCAAAACATAGACAGTAAGAAGAGCCAGTCTTCTTGTACTTGAGTCGGCATTGTGCTTTTGTATTTTATTCCCATGCAATTTCTGTGTTTCATATTCAATAAGAAGGTCAGAGGGATACAGTAAACCTGAAGTGAAACATCGGAATCTGTAACTAGTGTCACATGAATGGTTAAAAACATAGACAGTAAGAAGAGTCAGTTTTCTTGTACTTAAGTCGGCATTGTTTCTTTTGTATTTAATTCCGATACAATATCTGTGTTTCATCGTCAATAAGAAGGTCAGAAGGATACAGGAAACCTGAAATGAAGCATCGGAATCTGTAACTAGTGTCACAGGAATGGTTAAAAGCATACACAGTAACAAAAGTCAGTTTTCTTGTACTTAAGTCCGCTTGGGGCCTTTTGTATTTAATTCTGATGCAATTTCTGTGTTTCATCGTCAATAAGAAGGTCAAAGGGATACAGTAAACATATAGAGAAGCATCGGAATCAAAAACTGGTCTCACAGGAAATGTTCAAAAAATATTAAGTAAGAAGAGTCAGTCTTCTTGTACTTAAGTCGGCATTGTGCCTTTTGTATTTAATTCCGATGCAATTTCTCTGTTTCATCGTCAATAAGAAGGTCAGAGGGATACAGTAAACGTATAGTGAAGCATCGGAATCTAAAACTGATCTCACAGGAATTGTTCAAAGGATAGTCAGTAAGAAGAGTCAGTCGTCTTGTATTTATGTCGGCATTGTACCTTTTGTATTTAATTCCGATGCAATTTCTGTGTTTCATCGTCAATAAGAAGGTCCAAGGGATGCAGTAAACATATAGTGAAGCAGCAGAATCTAAAACTGTTCTCACAGGAAATGTTCAAAACATGGTCAGTAAGAAGAGTCAGTCTTCTTGTACTTAATTCGACATTATGCCTTTTGTATTTAATCCCGTTGCAATTTCTGTGTTTCATCGTCAATAAGAAGCTCCAAGGGATACAGTAAACCTGAAGTGAAGCATCGGAATCGATAACTAGTGTCACAGGAATGGTTCAAAACGTAGACAGTAAGAAGAGCCAGTCTCCTTGTACTTGAGTCGGCATTGTGCCTTTTGTATTTAATTCCTATGCAATTTCTGTGTTTCATCGCCAACAAGATGGTCAGAGGGATACAGTAAACCGGAAGTGAAGCATCGGAATCTATAACTAGTGTCACACGAATGGTTCAAAACATAGACAGTAAGAAGAGTCAGTTTTCTTGTACTTATGTCGGTATTGTGCCTTTTGTATGTAATTCCGATACAATTTCTGTGTTTCATCGTCAATAAGAAGGTCAGAGGGATACAGTAAACCTGGAGTGATCATCGGAATCTATAACTAGTGTCACAGGAATGGATCGAAACATAGACTGTAAGAAGAGTCAGTTTTCTTGTACTTGAGTCGGCATTGTGCCCTTTGTATTTAATACCGATGCAATGTCTGTGTTTCATCGTCAATAAGAAGGTCAGAGGGATACAGTAAACCTGAAGTGAAGCATCGGAATCTAAAACCGGTCTCACAGGAAAGTTTCAGAACATAGACAGTAAGAAGAGCCAGTCTTCTTGTACTTGAGTCGGCGTTGTGCCTTTTGTATTTAATTCCGATGCAATTTCTGTGTTTCATCGTTAATAAGAAGGTCAGAGGAATACAGTAAACCTGAAGTGAAGCATCGGAATCTATAACTAGTGTCACATGAATGGCTCAAAGCATAGCCAGTAAGAAGAGTCAGTTTTCTTGTACTTAAGTCGGCATTGTGCCCTTTGTATTTAATACCGATGCAATTTCTGTGCTTCATCGTCAATACGAAGGTCAGAGGGATACAGAAAACCAGAAGTGAAGCATCGGAATGTGTAACTAGTGTCACAGGAATGGTTCAAAACATAGACAGTAAGAAGAGTCAGTTTTCTTGTACTTAAGTCGGCATTGCGCCTTTTCTGTTTAATTTCGATGCAATTTCTGTGTTTCGTCGTCAATAAGAAGATCCAAGGGATACAGTAAACCTGAAGTGAAGCATCGGAATCTAAAACCGGTCTCACAGGAAAGTTTCAAAATAGAGACAGTAAGAAGAGCCAGTCTTCTTGTAGTTGAGTCGGCTTTGTGCCTTTTGTATTTGATTCCGATTCAATTTCTGTTTTTCATCGTCAATAAGAAGGTCAGAGAGATACAGTATACCTGAAGTGAAGCATCGGAAACTATAACTAGTGTCACAGGAATGGTTCAAAACATACACAGTGAAAAGAGTCAGTTTTCTTGTACTTAAGTCGGCATTGTGCCTTTTCTATTTAATTCCGATGCAATTTCTGTGTTTCATCGTCAATAAGAAGGTCAGAGGGATACAGTAAACCTGAGGTGAAGCATCGGAATCTAAAACCGGTCTCTCAGGAAAGTTTCAAAACATAGACAGTAAGAAGAGCCAGTCTTCTTGTACTTGAGTCGGCATTGTGCTTTTGTATTTAATTCCCATGCAATTTCTGTGTTTCATTGTCAATAAGAAGGTCAGAGGGATACAGTAAACCTGAAGTGAAACATCGGAATCTGTAACTAGTGTCACATGAATGGTTAAAAACATAGACAGTAAGAAGAGTCAGTTTTCTTGTACATAAGTCGGCATTGTTTCTTTTGTATTTAATTCCGATGCAATATCTGTGTTTCATCGTCAATAAGAAGGTCAGAAGGATACAGGAAACCTGAAATGAAGCATCGGAATCTATAACTAGTGTCACAGGAATTAATCGAAACATAGACTGTAAGAAGAGTCAGTTTTCTTGTACTTGAGTCGGCATTGTGCCCTTTGTATTTAATACCGATGCAATTTCTGTGTTTCATCGTCAATAAGAAGGTCAGAGGGATACAGTAAACCTGAAGTGAAGCATCGGAATCTAAAACCGGTCTCACAGGAAAGGTTCAAAGCATAGACAGTAAGAAGAGCCAGTCTTCTTGAACTTGATTCGGCATTGTGCCTTTTGTAATTTATTCCGATGCAATTTCTGTGTTTCATCGTCAATAAGAAGGTCAGAGGGATACAGTGAACCTGAAGTGAAGCATCGGAATCTATAACTAGTGTCACGGGAATGCTACAAATCATAGACAGTAAGAAGAGTCAGTTTTCTTGTACTTAAGTCGGCATTGTGCCTATGTATTTAATACCGATGCAATTTCTGTGTTTCATCGTCAATAAGAAGGTCAGAGGGATACAGTAAATCTGAAGTGAAGCATCGGAATCTATAACTAGTGTCACAGGAATGGTTCAAAACATAGACAGTAGGAAGAGCCAGTCTTCTTGTACTTGAGTCGGCATTGTGCTTTTGGATTTAATTCCGATGCAATTTCTGTGTTTCATCGTCAATAAGAAGGTCAGAGAGATACAGTAAACCTGAAGTGAAGCATCGGAATCGATAACTAATGTCACAGGAATGGTTCCAAACACAGACATTAAGAAGAGTTAGATATCTTGTGCTTAAGTCGGCATTGTGCCTTTTGTATTTAATTCCGATGCAATTTCTGTGTTTCTTCGTCAATAAGAAGGTCAGAGGGATACCGTAAACCTGAAGTGAAGCATCGAAATCCATAACTAGTGTCACAGGAATGGTTCAAACAAAGACAGTGAGAAGAGTCAGTTTTCTTGTACGTAAGTGGGCATTTTCCCTTTTGTATTTAATTCCGATGCAATTTCTGTGTTTCATCGTCAATAAGAAGGTCAGAGGGATACAGTAAACCTGAAGTGAAGCATCGGAATGTGAAACTAGTGTCACAGGAATGGTTCAAATCATAGTTAGTAAGAAGAGTCAGTTTTCTTGTACTTAAGTCGGCATTGTGCCTTTTCTATTTAATTCCGATGCAATTTCTGTGTTTCATCGTGGATAAGAAGGTCCAAGGGATACAGTAAACATATAGTGAAGCATCGGAATCTAAATCAGGTCTCACAGGAAATGTTGAAATCATAGTCAGTAGGAAGAGTCAGTCTTTATGTACTTAATCCGGCATTGTGCCTTTTGTATATAATTCCGATGCAATTTCTGTGTTTCATCGTCAATAAGAAGGTCAGAGGGATACAGTAAATCAGAAGTGATGCATCGGAATCTGTAACTAGTGTCACAGGAATGGTTCAAAACATAGAAAGTAAGAAGAGTCAGTTTTCTTGTACTTATGTCGGCATTATGCCTCTTGTATTTAAATCCGATGAAATTTCTGTGTTCATCGTCAATAAGAAGGTCAGAGGGATACAGTAAACCTGAAGTGAAGCATCGGAATCTATAACTAGTGTCACGTGAATGGTTCAAAACATAGACAGTAAGAAGAGTCAGTTTTCTTGTACTTAGGTTGGCATTGTGCCTTTTGTATTTAATTCCGATGCAATTTCTGTGTTTCATCGTCTATAAGAAGGTCAGAGGGATACAGTAAACCTGAAGTGAGCATCGGAATCTATAACTAGTGTCACAGGAATGGTTCAAAACATTGTCAGTAAGAAGAGTCAGTTTTCTTGTACTTAAGTCGGCATTGTGCTATTTGTATTTAATTCCGATACAATTTCTGTGTTTCATCGCCAATAAGAAGGTCAGAGGGATACAGTAAACCTGAAGTGAAGCATCGGAATCGATAACTAGTGTCACAGGAATGGTTGAAAGCATAGACAGTAAGAAGAGTCAGTTTTCTTGTACTTAAGTCGGCATTGTGCCTTTTGTATTTAATTCCGATGCAATTTCTGTGTTTCATCGTCAATAAGAAGGTCAGAGGGATACAGTAAACCTGAGGTGAAGCATCGGAATCTAAAACCGGTCTCTCAGGAAAGTTTCAAAACATAGACAGTAAGAAGAGCCAGTCTTCTTGTACTTGAGTCGGCATTGTGCTTTTGTATTTAATTCCCATGCAATTTCTGTGTTTCATATTCAATAAGAAGGTCAGAGGGATACAGTAAACCTGAAGTGAAACATCGGAATCTGTAACTAGTGTCACATGAATGGTTAAAAACATAGACAGTAAGAAGAGTCAGTTTTCTTGTACTTAAGTCGGCATTGTTTCTTTTGTATTTAATTCCGATACAATATCTGTGTTTCATCGTCAATAAGAAGGTCAGAAGGATACAGGAAACCTGAAATGAAGCATCGGAATCTGTAACTAGTGTCACAGGAATGGTTAAAAGCATACACAGTAAGAAAAGTCAGTTTTCTTGTAGTTAAGTCCGCTTGGGGCCTTTTGTATTTAATTCTGATGCAATTTCTGTGTTTCATCGTCAATAAGAAGGTCAAAGGGATACAGTAAACATATAGTGAAGCATCGGAATCAAAAACTGGTCTCACAGGAAATGTTCAAAAAATATTAAGAAAGAAGAGTCAGTCTTCTTGTACTTAAGTCGGCATTGTGCCTTTTGTATTTAATTCCGATGCAATTTCTCTGTTTCATCGTCAATAAGAAGGTCAGAGGGATACAGTAAACGTATAGTGAAGCATCGGAATCTAAAACTGATCTCACAGGAATTGTTCAAAGGATAGTCAGTAAGAAGAGTCAGTCGTCTTGTATTTATGTCGGCATTGTGCCTTTTGTATTTAATTCCGATGCAATTTCTGTGTTTCATCGTCAATAAGAAGGTCCAAGGGATGCAGTAAACATATAGTGAAGCAGCAGAATCTAAAACTGTTCTCACAGGAAATGTTCAAAACATGGTCAGTAAGAAGAGTCAGACTTCTTGTACTTAATTCGACATTATGCCTTTTGTATTTAATCCCGTTGCAATTTCTGTGTTTCATCGTCAATAAGAAGCTCCAAGGGATACAGTAAACCTGAAGTGAAGCATCGGAATCGATAACTAGTGTCACAGGAATGGTTCAAAACGTAGACAGTAAGAAGAGCCAGTCTTCTTGTACTTGAGTCGGCATTGTGCCTTTTGTATTTAATTCCTATGCAATTTCTGTGTTTCATCGCCAACAAGATGGTCAGAGGGATACAGTAAACCGGAAGTGAAGCATCGGAATCTATAACTAGTGTCACACGAATGGTTCAAAACATAGACAGTAAGAAGAGTCAGTTTTCTTGTACTTATGTCGGTATTGTGCCCTTTGTATGTAATTCCGATACAATTTCTGTGTTTCATCGTCAATAAGAAGGTCAGAGAGATACAGTAAACCTGAAGTGAAGCATCGGAATCCATAACTAGTGTCACAGGAATGGATCGAAACATAGACTGTAAGAAGAGTCAGTTTTCTTGTACTTGAGTCGGCATTGTGCCCTTTGTATTTAATACCGATGCAATGTCTGTGTTTCATCGTCAATAAGAAGGTCAGAGGGATACAGTAAACCTGAAGTGAAGCATCGGAATCTAAAACCGGTCTCACAGGAAAGTTTCAGAACATAGACAGTAAGAAGAGCCAGTCTTCTTGTACTTGAGTCGGCGTTGTGCCTTTTGTATTTAATTCCGATGCAATTTCTGTGTTTCATCGTTAATAAGAAGGTCAGAGGAATACAGTAAACCTGAAGTGAAGCATCGGAATCTATAACTAGTGTCACATGAATGGCTCAAAGCATAGACAGTAAGAAGAGTCAGTATTCTTGTACTTAAGTCGGCATTGTGCCTTTTGTATTTAATTCCGATGTAATATCTGTGTTTCATCGTCAATAAGAAGGTCAGAGGGATACAGTAAACCTGGAGTGATCATCGGAATCTATAACTAATGTCACAGGAATGGTTCAAAACATAGATAGTAAGAAGAATCAGTTTTCATGTACTTAAGTCGGCATTGTGCTTATTCTATTTAATTCCGCTGCAATTTCTGTGCTTCATCGTCAATACGAAGGTCAGAGGGATACAGAAAACCAGAAGTGAAGCATCGGAATGTGTAACTAGTGTCACAGGAATGGTTCAAAACATAGACAGTAAGAAGAGTCAGTTTTCTTGTACTTAAGTCGGCATTGCGCCTTTTCTGTTTAATTTCGATGCAATTTCTGTGTTTCGTCGTCAATAAGAAGATCCAAGGGATACAGTAAACCTGAAGTGAAGCATCGGAATCTAAAACCGGTCTCACAGGAAAGTTTCAAAATAGAGACAGTAAGAAGAGCCAGTCTTCTTGTAGTTGAGTCGGCATTGTGCCTTTTGTATTTGATTCCGATTCAATTTCTGTTTTTCATCGTCAATAAGAAGGTCAGAGAGATACAGTATACCTGAAGTGAAGCATCGGAAACTATAACTAGTGTCACAGGAATGGTTCAAAACATACACAGTGAAAAGAGTCAGTTTTCTTGTACTTAAGTCGGCATTGTGCCTTTTCTATTTAATTCCGATGCAATTTCTGTGTTTCATCGTCAATAAGAAGGTCCAAGGGATACAGTAAAAATATAGTGAAGCATCGGAATCTAAAACTGGTCTCACAGGAAATGTTGAAATCATAGTCAATAGGAATGGTCAGTCTTCTTGTACTTAAGTCAGCATTGTGCCTTTTGTATTTAATTCTGATGCAATTTCTGTGTTTCATCGTCAATAAGAAGGTCCAAGGGATACAGTAATCATATAGTGAAGCATCGGAATCTAAAACTGAACTCACAGGAAAGGTTCAAAACATAGACAGTAAGATGAGTTAGTTTTCTTGTACATAAGTCAGAATTGTGCCCTTCCTATTTAATTCTGATTCAATTTCTGTGTTTCGTCGTCAATAAGAAGGTCCAAGGGATACAGCAAACCTGAAGTGAAGCATCGGTATCTAAAACCAACCTCACAGGAAAGCTTCAGAACATATACAGTAAGAAGAGCCAGTCTTCTTGTACTTGAGTCGGCATTGTGCCTTTTGTATTTAATTCCGATGCAATTTCTCTGTTTAATCGTCAATAAGAAGGTCAGAGGGATACAGTAAACATATAGTCAAGCACCGGAATCAAAAACTGGTCTCACAGAAAATGCTGAGAACATAGTCAGTAAGAAGAGTCAGTCTCCTTGTACTTAAGTCGGCATTGTGCCTTTTCTATTTAATTCCGATGCAATTTCTGGGTTCCGTCGTCAATAAGAAGGTCCAAGGGATACAGTAAACCTGAAGTGAAGCATCGGAAACTAAAACCGGTCACACAGGAAAGGTTCAAAGTATAGACAGTAAAAAGAGCCAGTCTTCTTGAACTTGATTCGGCATTGTGCCTTTTGTAATTAATTCCGATGCAATTTCTGTGTTTCATCGTCAATAAGAAGGTCAGAGGGAAACAGTGAACCTGACGTGAAGCATCGGAATCTATAACTAGTGTCAAAGGAATGGTTCAAAACATAGACAGTAAGAAGCGTCAGTCTTCTTGTACTTAAGTCGGCATTGTGCGTTTTCTATTTAATTCCGATGAAATGTCTGTGTTTCATCTTCAATAAGAAGGTCAGAGGGATATAGTAAACCTGAAGTGAAAAATCGGAATCTATAACTAGTGTCACAGGAATGGTTCAAAATATAGACAGTAGGAAGAGTCTGTCTTCTTGTACTTAAGTCGGCATTGTGCATTTTCTATTTAATTCCGATGCAATTTCTGTGTTCCATCGTCAATAAGAAGGTCAGAGTGTTACAGTAAACCTGAAGTGAAGCGTCGGAATCTATAACTAGTGTCAGGGGAATGGTTCAAATCATAGACAGTAAGAAGTTACAGTTTTCTTGTACTTATGTCGGCATTATCCCTTTTCTATTAAATTCCGATGCAATTTCTGTGTTTCATCGTCAATAAGAAGGTCAGAGGGATACAGTAAACCTGAAGTGAAGCATCGGAATGTATAACTAGTGTCACGGGAATGCTACAAATCATAGACAGTAAGAAGAGTCAGTTTTCTTGTATTTAAGTCGGCATTGTGCCTATGTATTTAATACCGATGCAATTTCTGTGTTTCATCGTCAATAAGAAGGTCAGAGGGATACAGTAAATCTGAAGTGAAGCATCGGAATCTATAACTAGTGTCACAGGAATGGTTCAAAACATAGACAGTAGGAAGAGCCAGTCTTCTTGTACTTGAGTCCGCATTGTGCTTTTGGATTTAATTCCGATGCAATTTCTGTGTTTCATCGTCAATAAGAAGGTTAGAGAGATACAGTAAACCTGAAGTGAAGCATCGGAATCGATAACTAATGTCACAGGAATGGTTCAAAACACAGACACTAAGAAGAGTTAGATTTCTTGTGCTTAAGTCGGCATTGTGCCTTTTGTATTTAATTCCGATGCAATTTTTGTGTTTCATCGTCAATAAGAAGGTCAGAGGGATACAGTAAACCTGAAGTGAAGCATCGAAATCCATAACTAGTGTCACAGGAATGGTTCAAACAAAGACAGTGAGAAGAGTCAGTTTTCTTGTACGTAAGTCGGCATTTTGCCTTTTGTATTTAATTCCGATGCAATTTCTGTGTTTCATCGTCAATAAGAAGGTCATAGGGATACAGTAAACCTGAAGTGAAGCATCGGAATGTGTAACTAGTGTCACAGGAATGGTTCAGATCATAGTGAGTAAGAAGAGTCAGTTTTCTTGTACTTAAGTCGGCATTGAGCCTTTTCTATTAAATTCCGATGCAATTTCTGTGTTTCATCGTCGATAAGAAGGTCCAAGGGATACAGTAAACATATAGTGAAGCATCGGAATCTAAATCAGGTCTCACAGGAAATGTTGAAATCATAGTCAGTAGGAAGAGTCAGTCTTTATGTACTTAATCCGGCATTGTGCCTTTTGTATATAATTGCGATGCAATTTCTGTGTTTCATCGTCAATAAGAAGGTCAGAGGGATACAGTAAATCAGAAGTGAAGCATCTGAATCTATAACTAGTGTCAGGGGAATGGCTCAAAACAAAGACAGTAAGAAGAGTCAGTTTTCTTGTACTTAAGTCGGCATTGTCCCTTTTCTATTTAATTCCGATGCAATTTCTGTGTTTCATCGTCAATAAGGTCAGAGGGATACAGTTAACCTGAAGTGAAGCACTGGAATCTATAACTAGTGTCACAGGAGTGGTTCAAATCATAGACAGTAAGAAGAGCCAGTCTTCTTGTACTTGAGCCACAATTGTGCCTATGCATTTAATTCCGATGCAATTTCTGTGTTTCATCATCAATAAGAAGGTCAGAGGGATAAGGTAAAACTTAAGTTAAGCAATGGAATCTATAACTAGTGTCACAGGAATGGTTCAAAACATAGACAGTAAGAAGAGCCAGTCTTCTTGTACTTGAGTCGGCATTGTGCCTTATGTATTTAATTCCGACTCAGTGTCTGTGTTCCATCGTCAATAATAAGGTCAGTGGGATACAGTAAACCCGAAGTGAAGCATCGGAATCTATAACTAGTGTCAGAGGAATGGTTCAAAACATAGACAGTAAGAAGAGTCAGTCTTCTTGTACTTAAGTCCGCATTGTGTCTTTTGTATTTAATTCTGATGCAATTTCTGGGTTTCATCGTCAATAAGAAGGTCAGAGGGATACAGTATACCTGAAATGAAGCATCGGAATCTATAACTAGCGTCACAGGAATGGTTCAAAACATAGACCGTAGGAAGAGTAGTTCTCTTCTACTTAATTCGACATTGTGCTTTTGTATTTAATTCCGATGCAATTTCTGAGTTTCATCGTCAATAAGAAGGTTAGAGAGATACAGTAAACCTGAAGTGAAGCATCGGAATCGATAACTAATGTCACAGGAATGGTTCAAAACACAGACACTTAGAAGAGTTAGATTTCTTGTGCTTAAGTCGGCATTGTGCCTTTTGTATTTAATTCCGATGCAATTTTTGTGTTTCATCGTCAATAAGAAGGTCAGAGGGATACAGTAAACCTGAAGTGAAGCATCGAAATCCATAACTAGTGTCACAGGAATGGTTCAAACAAAGACAGTGAGAAGAGTCAGTTTTCTTGTACGTAAGTCGGCATTTTGCCTTTTGTATTTAATTCCGATGCAATTTCTGTGTTTCATCGTCAATAAGAAGGTCATAGGGATACAGTAAACCTGAAGTGAAGCATCGGAATGTGTAACTAGTGTCACAGGAATGGTTCAGATCATAGTGAGTAAGAAGAGTCAGTTTTCTTGTACTTAAGTCGGCATTGAGCCTTTTCTATTAAATTCCGATGCAATTTCTGTGTTTCATCGTCGATAAGGTCAGAGGGATACAGTTAACCTGAAGTGAAGCACTGGAATCTATAACTAGTGTCACAGGAGTGGTTCAAATCATAGACAGTAAGAAGAGCCAGTCTTCTTGTACTTGAGCCACAATTGTGCCTATGCATTTAATTCCGATGCAATTTCTGTGTTTCATCATCAATAAGAAGGTCAGAGGGATAAGGTAAAACTTAAGTTAAGCAATGGAATCTATAACTAGTGTCACAGGAATGGTTCAAAACATAGACAGTAAGAAGAGCCAGTCTTCTTGTACTTGAGTCGGCATTGTGCCTTATGTATTTAATTCCGACTCAGTGTCTGTGTTCCATCGTCAATAATAAGGTCAGTGGGATACAGTAAACCCGAAGTGAAGCATCGGAATCTATAACTAGTGTCAGAGGAATGGTTCAAAACATAGACAGTAAGAAGAGTCAGTCTTCTTGTACTTAAGTCCGCATTGTGTCTTTTGTATTTAATTCTGATGCAATTTCTGGGTTTCATCGTCAATAAGAAGGTCAGAGGGATACAGTATACCTGAAATGAAGCATCGGAATCTATAACTAGTGTCACAGGAATGGTTCAAAACATAGACCGTAGGAAGAGTAGTTCTCTTCTACTTAATTCGACATTGTGCTTTTGTATTTAATTCCGATGCAATTTCTGAGTTTCATCGTCAATTAGAAGGTCGGAGGGATACAGTAAACCTGAAGCATCGGAATGTATAACTAGTGTCACGGGAATGCTTCAAATCATAGACAGTAAGAAGAGTCAGTTTTCTTGTACATAAGTCGACATTGTGCCTATGTATTTAATACCGATGCAATTTCTGTGTTTCATCTTCAATAAGAAGGTCAGAGGGATACAATAAATCTGAAGTGAGCATCGGAATCTATAACTAGTGTCAGAGGAATGGTTCAAAACATAGACAGTAAGAAGAGTCAGTCTTCTTGTACTTAAGTCGGCATTGTGTCTTTTGTATTTAATTCCGATGCTATTTCTGTGTTTCATCGTCAATAAGAAGTTCAGAGGGATACAGTAAACCTGAAGTGAAGCATCGGAATGTGTAACTAGTGTCACAGGAATGGTTCAAAGCATAGTGAGCAAGAAGAGTCAGTTTTCTTGTACTTAAGTCGCCGTTGGGCCTTTTCTTTTTAATTCTGATTCAATTTCTGTGTTTCAGCGTCAATAAGAAGGTCCAAGGGATACAGAAAACCTGAAGTGAAGTATCGGAATCTATAACTAGTGTCACAGGAATTGCTCAAAACATAGACAGTAAGAAGAGTCAGTCTTCTTGTAATTATGTCGGCATTGTGCCTTTTGAATTTAATTCCGATGCAATTTCTGTGTTTCATCGTCATTAAGAATGTCAGAGGGATACAGTAAACCTGAAGTGAAGCATCGGAATCTATAACTAGTGTCACAGGAATGGTTCAAAACATAGACAGTGGGAAGAGTCAGTCTTCTTGCACTTAAGTCGGCATTGTGCTTTTCTATTTAATTAAGATGAAACTTCTGTGTTTCGTCGTCAATAAGAAAGTCCAAGGGATACAGTAAACCTGAAGTGAAGCATCGGAATCTATAACTAGTGTCACAGGAAAGGTTCAGAACATAGACAGTAAGAAGAGTCAGTCTTCTTGTGCTTAAGTCGGCATTGTGCCTTTTGTATTTAATTCCGATGCAATTTCTGTGTTTCATCGTCAATAAGAAGGTCTAAGGGATACAGTAAACCTGAAGAGAAGCATCGGAATCTATAACTAGTGTCAAAGGAATGGTTCAAAACATAGACAGTAGGAACAGTCAGTCTTCTTGAACTTAAGTCAGCATTGTGCCTCTTCTATTTAAATCCGATGCAATTTCTGTGTGTCGACGTCAATAAGAAGGTCCAAGGGATACAGTAAACATATAGTGAAGCATTGGAATCTAAAACTGGTCTCACAGGAAATGTGCAAAACATAGTCAGTAAGAAGAGTCAGTCTTTTGTAACGAAGTTGGCATTGTGCCTTTTCTATTTAATTCCTATGCTATTTCTGTGTTTAGTCGTCAATAAGAAGGTCCAAGGGATACAGCAAACCTGAAGCGAAGCATAGGAATATATAACTAGTGTCACAGGATAGGTTCAAAACATAGACAGTAAGAAGAGTCAGTCTTCTTGTACTTATGTCGCCAATGTGGGTTTTGTATTTAATTCCGATGCAATTTCTGTGTTACATCGTCAATAAGAAGGTCAGAGGGATACAGTAAACCTAAAGTGAAGCATCCGAATCTATAACTAGTTTCACAGGAATGGTTGAAATCACAGTCAGTAAGAAGAGTAAGTCTTCTTGTACTTAAGTCGGCATTGGCCTTTTCTATTTGATTCCGATGCAATTTCTGTGTTTCGTCGTCAATAAGAAGGTCCAAGGGATACAGTAAACCAGAAGTGAAGCATCGGAATCTATTACTAGTGTCACAGGATAGGTTCAAAACACAGACAGTAAGAAGAGTCAGTCTTCTTGTACTTAAGTCGCCAATGTGCGTTTTGTATTTAATTCCGATGCAATTTCTTTGTTACATCGTCAATAAGAAGGTCAGAGGGATACAGTAAACCTAAAGTGAAGCATCCGAATCTATAACTAGTGTCACAGGAATGGCTCAAATCACAGTCAGTAAGAAGAGTCAGTCTTCTTGTACTTAAGTCGGCAATGTGCCTTTTCTATTTAATTCCGATGCAATTTCTGTTTTCGTCGTCAATAAGAAGGTCCAAGGGATACAGTAAAACTGAAGTGAAGCATTGGAATCTATTACTAGTGTCACAGGAATGGTTCAAAACATAGAGAGTCTTAAGAGTTAGTCTTCATGAACTTAAGTCGGCATTGTGCCTTTTCTATTTAATTCCGATGCAATTTCTGTGTTTCGTCGTCAATAAGGAGGTCCAAGGGATACAGTAAACATATAGTGAAGCATCGGAACCTAAAACTGGTCTCACAGGAAATGTTCATAACATAGTCAGTAAGAAGAGTCAGTCCTCTTGTACTTAAGTCGGCATTGTGCCTTTTCTATTTCATTCCGATGCAATTTCTATGTTTTGTCGTCAATAAGAATGTCCAAGGGATACAGTAAACCAGAATTGAAGCATCGGAATCTATAACTAGTGTCACAGGAAAGGTTCAAAACATAGACAGTAAGATTGGTCAGTCTTCTTGTACTTAAGTCGGCATTGTGCCTTTTGTATTTAATTCCGTTGCAATTTCTGTGATTCATCGTCAATAAGAAGGTCACGGGGATACAATAAGCCTGAAGTGAAGCGTCGGAATCTATAACTAGTGTCACAGGAATGGTTCAAAACAAAGACAGTAGGAAGAGTCAGTCTTATTGCACTTACTTCGGCATTGTGCCTTTTCTATTTAATTGCGATGCAAACTCTGTGTTTCGTCCTCAATAAGAATGTCCAACGGGTACAGTTAACCTGAATTGAAGCATCGGAATCTATAACTAGTGTCACAGGAAAGGTTCAAAACATAGACAGTAAGATTGGTCAGTCTTCTTGTACTTAAGTCGGCATTGTGCCTTTTGTATTTAATTCCGATGCAATTTCTGTGATTCGTCGTCAATAAGAAGGTCACGGTTATTCAGTAAGCCTGAAGTGAAGCGTCGGAATCTATAACTAGTGTAACAGGAATGGTTCAAAACATAGACAGTAGGAAGAGTCAGTCTTATTGAACTTACTTCGGCATTGTGCCTTTTCTATTTAATTCCGATGGAATTTCTGTGTTTCGTCGTCAATACGAAGGTCCAAGGGATACAGAAAACCTGAAGTGAAGTATCGGAATCTATAACTAGTGTCACAGGAATTGCTCAAAACATAGACAGTAAGAAGAGTCAGTCTTCTTGTAATTATGTCGGCATTGTGCCATTTGTATTTAATTCCGCTGCTATTTCTGTGTTTCATCGTCAATTAGAAGGTGAGAGAGATACAGTAAACCTGAAGTGAAGCATCGGAATCTATAACTAGTGTCAGAGGAATGGTTCAAAACATAGACAGTAAGAAGAGTCAGTCTTCTTGTACTTAAGTCGGCATTGTGTCTTTTGTATTTAATTCTGATGCAATTTCTGGGTTTCATCGTCAATAAGAAGGTCAGAGGGATACAGTAAACCTGAAATGAAGCATCGGAATCTATAACTAGTGTCACAGGAATGGTTCAAAACATAGACCGTAGGAAGAGTAGTTCCCTTCTACTTAATTGGACATTGTGCTTTTGTATTTAATTCCGATGCAATTTCTGAGTTTCATCGTCAATTAGAAGGTCAGAGGGATACAGTAAACCTGAAGCATCGGAATGTATAACTAGTGTCACGGGAATGCTTCAAATCATAGACAGTAAGAAGAGTCAGTTTTCTTGTACATAAGTCGACATTGTGCCTATGTATTTAATACCGATGCAATTTCTGTGTTTCATCTTCAATAAGAAGGTCAGAGGGATACAATAAATCTGAAGTGAAGCATCGGAATCTATAACTAGTGTCAGAGGAATGGTTCAAAACATAGACAGTAAGAAGAGTCAGTCTTCTTGTACTTAAGTCGGCATTGTGTCTTTTGTATTTAATTCCGATGCTATTTCTGTGTTTCATCGTCAATAAGAAGTTCAGAGGGATACAGTAAACCTGAAGTGAAGCATCGGAATGTGTAACTAGTGTCACAGGAATGGTTCAAAGCATTGTGAGCAAGAAGAGTCAGTTTTCTTGTACTTAAGTCGCCGTTGGGCCTTCTCTTTTTAATTCTTATTCAATTTCTGTGTTTCAGCGTCAATAAGAAGGTCCAAGGGATACAGTAAACCTGAAGTGAAGCATCGGAATCTGAAACCGGTCTCACAGGAAAGCTTCATAACATAGACAGTAAGAAGAGCCAGTCTACTTGAACATGAGTCGGCATTGTGCCTTTTGTATTTAATTCCGATGCAATTTCTGTCTTACATCGTCAATAAGAAGGTCAGAGGGATACAGAGAACCTGAAGTGAAGCATCGGAATCTAGAACTAGTGTCACAGGGATGGTTCAAAACATGGACAGTAAGAAGAGTCAGTTTTCTTGAACTTAAGTCGGCATTGTGCCTTTTCTTTTTAATTCCGATGCAATTTCTTTGTTTCGACGTCAATAAGATTGTCCATGGGATACAGTAAACATGAAGTGAAGCATCGGAATCTAAAACCTGTCTTACAGGAAAGGTTCAAAACACAGGCAGTAAGAAGAGCCAGTCTTCTTGTACTTGAGTCGGCATTGTGCCTTTTCTATTTAATTGCGATGCAATTTCTATGTTTCGTCGTCAATAAGAAGGTCCAAGGGATACAGTAAACCTGAAGTGAAGCATCGGAAGCTATAACAAGTGTAACTGGAATGGTTCAAAGCATAGACAGTTGGAAGAGTTAGTGTTCTTGAACGTAAGTCGGCATAGTGCCTTTTCTATTTAATTCCGATGCAATTTCTCTGTTTCGTCGTCAATACGAAGGTCCAAGGGATACAGTAAACCTGAAGTGAAGTATCAGAATCTATAACTAGTGTCAGGGGAATTGCTCAAAGCATTGAGAGTAAGAAGAGTCAGTCTTCTTGTACTTAAGTCGGCATTGTGCCTTTTGAATTTAATTCCGATGCAATTTCTGTGTTTCATCGTCAATAAGAATGTCAGAGGGATACAGAAAACCTGAAGTGAAGCATCGGAATCTATAACTAGTGTCACAGGAATGGTTCAAAACATAGATACTGGGAAGGGTCAGTCTTCTTGTACTTAAGTCGGCATTGTGCTATTCTATTTAATTAAGATGAAACTTCTGTGTTTCGTCGTCAATAAGAAGGTCTAAGGGATACAGTAAACCTGAAGTGAAGCATCGAAATCTATAACTAGTGTCACAGGAAAGGTTCAGAACATAGACAGTAAGAAGAGTCAGTCTTCTTGTACTAAAGTCGCCGTTGGGCCTTTTGTATTTAATTCCGATGCAATTTCTGTGTTTCATCGTCCATAAGAAGGTCAGAAGGATACAGTAAACCTGAAGTGAAGCATCGGAATCTATAACTAGTGTCAAAGGAATGGTTCAATACATAGACAGTAGGAACAGTCAGTCTTCTAGAACTTAAGTCGGCATTGTGCCTCTTCTATTTAAATCCGATGCAATTTCTGTGTTTCGACGTCAATAAGAAGGTCCAAGGGATACAGTAAACATATAGTGAAGCATTGGAATCTAAAACTGGTCTCACAGGAAATGTTCAAAACATAGTCAGTAGGAAGAGTAAGTCTTTTGTACTTAAGTTGGCATTGTGCCTTTTCTATTTATTTCCGATGCAATTTCTGTGTTTAGTCGTCAATAAGAAGGTCCAAGGGATACAGAAAACCTGAAGTGAAGCACAGGAATATATAACTAGTGTCACAGGATAGGTTCAGAACATAGACAGTAAGAAGAGTCAGTCTTCTTGTACTTAAGTCGCCAATGTGCGTTTTGTATTTAATTCCAATGCACTTTCTGTGTTACATCGTCAATAAGAAGGTCAGAGGGATACAGTAAACCTAAAGTGAAGCATCCGAATCTATAACTAGTGTCACAGGAATGGTTCAAATCACAGTCAGTAAGAAGAGTCAGTCTTCTTGAACTTAAGTCGGCATTGTGCCTTTTCTATTTAATTCCGATGCAATTTCTGTGTTTCGTCGTCAATAAGAAGGTCCAAGGGATATAGTAAACCTGGCGTGAAGCATCGGAATCTATTACTAGTGTCACAGGAATGGTTCAAAACATAGAGAGTGGGAAGTGTTAGTCTTCATGAACTTAAGTCGGCATTGTGCCTTTTCTATTTAATTCCGATGCAATTTCTGTGTTTAGTCGTCAATAAGGAGGTCCAAGGGATACAGTAAACATATAGTGAAGCATCGGAACCTAAAACTGGTCTCACAGGAAATGTTCATAACATTGTCAGTAAGAAGAGTCAGTCCTCTTGTACTTAAGTCGGCATTGTGCCTTTTCTATTTCATTCCGATGCAATTTCTATGTTTTGTCGTCAATAAGAATGTCCAAGGGATACAGTAAACCTGAATTGAAGGATCGGAATCTATAACTAGTGTCACAGGAAAGGTTCAAAACATAGACAGTAAGATTAGTCAGTCTTCTTGTACTTAAGTCGGCATTGTGCCTCTTCTATTTAAATCCGACGCAATTTCTATGTTTCGTCGTCAATAAGAATGTCCAAGGGATACAGTAAACCTGAATTGAAGCATCGGAATCTATAACTAGTGTCACAGGAAAGGTTCAAAACATAGACAGTAAGATTAGTCAGTCCTTTTGTACTTAAGTCGGCATTGTGCCTTTTGTATTTAATTCCGTTGCAATTTCTGTGATTCATCGTCAATAAGAAGGTCACGGGGATTCAATAAGCCTGAAGTGAAGCGTCGGAATGTATAACTAGTGTCACAGGAATGCTTCAAAACAAAGACAGTAGGAAGAGTCAGTCTTATTGTACTTACTTCGGCATTGTGCCTTTTCTATTTAATTGCGATGCAAACTCTGTGTTTCGTCCTCAATAAGAATGTCCAACGGATACAGTAAACCTGAATTGAAGCATCGGAATCTATAACTAGTGTCACAGGAAAGGTTCAAAACATAGACAGTAAGATTGGTCAGTCTTCTTGTACTTAAGTCGGCATTGGGCCTTTTGTATTTAATTCCGATGCAATTTCTGTGATTCATCGTCAATAAGAAGGTCACGGGGATTCAGTAAGCCTGAAGTGAAGCGTCGGAATCTGTAACTAGTGTAACAGGATTGGTTCAAAACATAGACAGTAGGAAGAGTCAGTCTTATAGAACTTACTTCGGCATTGTGCCTTTTCTATTTAATTCCGATGGAATTTCTGAGTTTCGTCGTCAATACGAAGGTCCAAGGGATACAGAAAACCTGAAGTGAAGTATCGGAATCTATAACTAGTGTCACAGGAATTGCTCAAAACATAGACAGTAAGAAGAGTCAGTCTTCTTGTAATTATGTCGGCATTGTGCCTTTTGAATTTAGTTCCGATGCAATTTCTGTGTTTCATCGTCATTAAGAATGTCAGAGGGATACAGTAAACCTGAAGTGAAGCATCGGAATCTATAACTAGTGTCACAGGAATTGTTCAAAACATAGACAGTGGGAAGAGTCAGTCTTCTTGTACTTAAGTAGGCATTGTGCTTTTCTATTTAATTAAGATGAAACTTCTGTGTTTCGTCGTCAATAAGAAAGTCCAAGGGATACAGTAAACCTGAAGTGAAGCATCGGAATCTATAACTAGTGTCACAGGAAAGGTTCAGAACATAGACAGTAAGAAGAGTCAGTCTTCTTGTACTTAAGTCGGCATTGTAACTTTTGTATTTAATTCCGATGCAATTTCTGTGTTTCATCGTCAATAAGAAGGTCCAAGGGATACAGTAAACCTGAAGAGAAGCATCGGAATCTATAACTAGGGTCAAAGGAATGGTTCAAAACATAGTCAGTAGGCACAGTCAGTCTTCTAGAACTTAAGTCGGCATTGTGCCTCTTCTATTTAAATCCGATGCAATTTCTGTGTTTCGACGTCAATAAGAAGGTCCAAGGGATACAGTAAACATATAGTGAAGCATTGGAATCTAAAACTGGTCTCACACGAAATGTTCAATACATAGTCAGCAAGAAGGGTCAGTCTTTTGGACTTAAGTTGGCATTGTGCCGTTTCTATTTAAGTCCGATGCAATTTCTGTGTTTAGTCGTCAATAAGAAGGTCCAAGGGATACAGCAAACCGAAGTGAAGCATAGGAATATATAACTAGTGTCACAGGATAGGTTCAAAACATAGACAGTAAGAAGAGTCAGTCTTCTTGTACTTAATTCGCCAATGTGCGTTTTGTATTTAATTCCGACGCAATTTCTGTGTTACATCGTCAATAAGAAGGTGCCTTTTCTATTTAATTGCGGTGCAAACTCTGTGTTTCGTCGTCAATAAGAATGTCCAACGGATACAGTAAACCTGAAATGAAGCATCGGAATCTATAACTAGTGTCACAGGAATTGCTCAAAACATAGTCTGTAAGAAGAGTCAGTCTTCTTGCAATTATGTCGGCATTGTGCCTTTTGAATTAAATTCCGATCCAATTTCTGTGTTTCATCGTCAATAAGAATGTCAGAGGGATACAGTAAACCTGACGTGAAGCATCGGAATCTATAACTAGTGTCACAGGAATGGTTCAAAACATAGACAGTGGGAAGAGTCAGTCTTCTTGTACTTAAGTCGGTATTGTGCTTTTCTATTTAATTAAGATGAAACTTCTGTGTTTCGTCGTCAATAAGAAAGTCCAAGGGATACAGTAAACCTGAAGTGAAGCATCGGAATCTATAACTAGTGTCACAGGAAAGGTTCAGAACATAGACAGTAAGAAGAGTCAGTCTTCTTGTACTTAAGTCGGCATTGTGCCTTTTGTATTTAATTCCGATGCAATTTCTGTGTTTCATCGTCAATAAGAAGGTCTAAGGGATACAGTAAACCTGAAGAGAGGCATCGGAATCTATAACTAGTGTCTAAGGAATGGTTCAAAGCATAGACAGTAGGAACGGTCAGTCTTCTTGAACTTAAGTCAGCATTGTGCCTCTTCTATTTAAATCCGATGCAATTTCTGTGTGTCGACGTCAATAAGAAGGTCCAAGGGATACAGTAAACATATAGTGAAGCATTGGAATCTAAAACTGGTCTCACAGGAAATGTGCAAAACATAGTCAGTAAGAAGAGTCAGTCTTTTGTAACGAAGTTGGCATTGTGCCTTTTCTATTTAATTCCTATGCTATTTCTGTGTTTAGTCGTCAATAAGAAGGTCCAAGGGATACAGCAAACCTGAAGCGAAGCATAGGAATATATAACTAGTGTCACAGGATAGGTTCAAAACATAGACAGTAAGAAGAGTCAGTCTTCTTGTACTTAAGTCGCCAATGTGGGTTTTGTATTTAATTCCGATGCAATTTCTGTGTTACATCGTCAATAAGAAGGTCAGAGGGATACAGTAAACCTAAAGTAAAGCATCCGAATCTATAACTAGTTTCACAGGAATGGTTGAAATCACAGTCAGTAAGAAGAGTCAGTCTTCTTGTACTTAAGTCGGCATTGGCCTTTTCTATTTGATTCCGATGCAATTTCTGTGTTTCGTCGTCAATAAGAAGGTCCAAGGGATACAGTAAACCAGAAGTGAAGCATCGGAATCTATTACTAGTGTCGCAGGAATGGTTCAACACATAGACAGTAGGAACAGTCAGTCTTCTAGAACTTAAGTCGGCATTGTGCCTCTTCTATTTAAATCCGATGCAATTTCTGTGTTTCGACGTCAATAAGAAGGTCCAAGGGATACAGTAAACATATAGTGAAGCATTGGAATCTAAAACTGGTCTCACAGGAAATGTGCAAAACATAGTCAGTGGGAAGAGTCAGTCTTTTGTACTTAAGTTGGCATTGTGCTTTTTCTATTTATTTCCGATGCAATTTCTGTGTTTAGTCGTCAATAAGAAGGTCCAAGGGATACAGCAAACCTGAAGTGAAGCATAGGAATATATAACTAGTGTCACAGGATAGGTTCAAAACATAGACAGTAAGAAGAGTCAGTCTTCTTGTACTTAAGTCGCCAATGTGCGTTTTGTATTTAATTCCGATGCAATTTCTTTGTTACATCGTCAATAAGAAGGTCAGAGGGATACAGTAAACCTAAAGTGAAGCATCCGAATCTATAACTAGTGTCACAGGAATGGCTCAAATCACAGTCAGTAAGAAGAGTCAGTCTTCTTGTACTTAAGTCGGCATTGTGCCTTTTCTATTTAATTCCGATGCAATTTCTGTTTTCGTCGTCAATAAGAAGGTCCAAGGGATACAGTAAAACTGAAGTGAAGCATCGGAATCTATTACTAGTGTCACAGGAATGGTTCAAAACATAGAGAGTCTTAAGAGTTAGTCTTCATGAACTTAAGTCGGCATTGTGCCTTTTCTATTTAATTCCGATGCAATTTCTGTGTTTCGTCGTCAATAAGGTGGTCCAAGGGATACAGTAAACATATAGTGAAGCATCGGAACCTAAAACTGGTCTCACAGGAAATGTTCATAACATAGTCAGTAAGAAGAGTCAGTCCTCTTGTACTTAAGTCGGCACTGTGCCTTTTCTATTTCATTCCGATGCAATTTCTATGTTTTGTCGTCAATAAGAATGTCCAAGGGATACAGGAAACCTGAATTGAAGGATCGGAATCTATAACTAGTGTCACAGGAAAGGTTCAAAACATAGACAGTAAGATTAGTCAGTCTTCTTGTACTTAAGTCGGCATTGTGCCTCATCTATTTAAATCCGATGCAATTTCTATGTTTCGTCGTCAATAAGAATGTCCAAGGGATACAGTAAACCTGAATTGAAGCAACGGAATCTATAACTAGTGTCACAGGAAAGGTTCAAAACATAGACAGTAAGATTGGTCAGTCTTCTTGTACTTAAGTCGGCATTGTGCCTTTTGTATTTAATTCCGATGCAATTTCTGTGATTCATCGTCAATAAGAAGGTCACGGGGATTCAGTAAGCCTGAAGTGAAGCGTCGGAATCTGTAACTAGTGTAACAGGATTGGTTCAAAACATAGACAGTAGGAAGAGTCAGTCTTATAGAACTTACTTCGGCATTGTGCCTTTTCTATTTAATTCCGATGGAATTTCTGAGTTTCGTCGTCAATACGAAGGTCCAAGGGATACAGAAAACCTGAAGTGAAGTATCGGAATCTATAACTAGTGTCACAGGAATTGCTCAAAACATAGACAGTAAGAAGAGTCAGTCTTCTTGTAATTATGTCGGCATTGTGCCTTTTGAATTTAATTCCGATGCATTTCTGTGTTTCATCGTCATTAAGAATGTCAGAGGGATACAGTAAACCTGAAGTGAAGCATCGGAATCTATAACTAGTGTCACAGGAAAGGTTCAGAACATAGACAGTAAGAAGAGTCAGTCTTCTTGTACTTAAGTCGGCATTGTGCTTTTCTATTTAATTAAGATGAAACTTCTGTGTTTCGTCGTCAATAAGAAAGTCCAAGGGATACAGTAAACCTGAAGTGAAGCATCGGAATCTATAACTAGTGTCACAGGAAAGGTTCAGAACATAGACAGTAAGAAGAGTCAGTCTTCTTGTACTTAAGTCGGCATTGTGCCTTTTGTATTTAATTCCGATGCAATTTCTGTGTTTCATCGTCAATAATAAGGTCTAAGGGACACAGTAAACCTGAAGA